>NC_056749.1:206244890-206463717 GCF_019279795.1 Protopterus annectens
CACATGGATCCCGCAATTGGCTTTGCTCCACTGAGGGACAGTTGGTTAATCGATGTGGTGGCGACAGCAGACACTGTTTGCCTCGGTTGATGAATGGCCTCTGACAATCGGGCATGTACCTACCGATGTACCTAGGAACCTATACATACAGTATCAACATATGCTGTTAGGTGCATGTACTGTTCAGGTGTTGATATTCCTTCTTCCAATAGCTGTTGTGTGTGCAATGGTTGAGGGCTGCCTATGTAGGATTCACACAGTAGGCCACCTATACATTACAATTTACAGGTGGTCGTGTGAGTGTGCCATCCAGTTTACTGTGTGTGCAGGTGGAGAGGTGTGTCAGTCCGTAGGGGCCTACACTGTCAGTGTATGTGCTATACGTTCCCTCTTTGCCAAGGCATGGGCATATTGGGCACGCCTCAGTCTGCCTACTGGGGCTGACACAAGGTGTTCGTGGTCTGAATCCTTCTGTGCCTGTGATGGCCTTGGCAATTGCGGTGGACTGTGAGGGCCTTCACCATTATGTCCCTGCTGCAGCTGTTTCCACAGGATCATATTATGTAGCATGGCACATACTATGAAGATGTGGGCACACGTGCCTGGAGAGTACTGCAAGACTGCACCAGATATGTCCAAGCAATGGAACCGTGATTTCAGCATCCCAAACACACGCTCTATGATGATTCTGGTTTGTGCGTGTGCCCCATTATGGCGTTCTTGCATGGGTGTGTGTGCATTTCTGATGGGAGTCATCATCCACGGCTCCAATGCATAGCCAGCATCTCCCACAAGGTGGCCATGTGGGATGTCCCCACTGACAAATACCTGATACAGCTGTGAGGCATGCCAGATGTGGGAGTCATGGTAGCTTCCAGGGCAGCCAGCACACACATCCATAATAATGCCCTAGGCATTGCACATGACCTGGCAATTGATGGAGTGGTATCCCTTGTGATTTATGTAGCACCTACCATTCTCACTAGGTGGTGACTTGATATGTATGTGCATGCAGTCTATCGCTCCCAGTACGTCTGGGTAGTGTGCCACGTGGTGGAAGAGACACATATTGCTGGCCAACTCCTCCTGAGTTCGGGGGAAGTATATATGCTCATTGGCATGTGGTAACATAGCATCCAGGAACTGGTGTAGTACCCTGGATGCTGATGCCTTCGAGATCCCCATTATATCTAGAGTTGGCCTTTGAAAGGTACCTGTGGCTAGTATTCGCAAGCTTACACATACCTTCGTGTCCACTGGGATGGGTTCCCCTCTGTTGTTTCTGGATCTCGGGCGTGGCCGGCACAGCTCAACTATTTGCTGTAAGATGTACCTGTCCACCCTGTAATGCTCTACTATCTCCAGATCATGTAGCCCGTAGGTTACCCGTGGTCTGAATGCTCTTCTCCTCCTGGGCCTGCGGTGGTTGTCAGCATCATCCTCCACAACACCTTCAGCCTCTAACACATGGTGATGAATCACAGCTATGGCAGCTCCCAACATGTACATTGTAAAAGTTCCCCATCTGTTTACACCGATGGTGCAGTGTTTGGGAATACACAGGTGTGTGTGAGGTGCCTTCACACTTTATATACTATTGTGCTGTGAACACTGATGATGTCATAGGGTGTGTATGTACCATGGGAGCTACAGGGTATCCTATGTGTTTTACCACAGGTATTGCTATTGTGGTGCCTTTGTGTTGAATTACATTTGGCTGCCGTGGATTACCTGTTGCCCTTCCCTTAACATTTCTTAACGTTTCCCCTCCCATTTTCTGGCATGCATCCAGCAGCCTGCTTTCATTTGTACTTTCCAAAACCTGGCTTATCTTACGAAATGTGTTCTATGGCCGATCTACTGCAGATTTGCTTTGCTATAACTGTTCTCTTTTCTTTGCAATCCAACACCTGCCCTATCCTGTTCTGCAGGTTGCTGCGAGCAGACTTGTTAGCTGCTGTCGATTGCCCACTGTGAGTTAATAGGTGTTAATTGCTGAGTTTTACACCAGTTACCGTACTGTGGCATTTCCTTATTTTCTTCCCCTAACCTTCCATTTTGTGCTGTGGTGAACGGCGCGTGCATCCGCTTACTGGGTTGTGGGCATGTTTTCATCCGCATACACATGTGCTTTCGGGCACCATATGTGCTCTCAGCTAAACAGTGCTATACCTACATACCCACACCTATCTTGCGGCTTTGCTTAGCAACGGGCAGGACGGATTTGCATTGCTCCAATGTGCTTACAGCTACGGTGGCACACCCCACTGCTGATGTCATGTATACCTCCAAACCACTCCTCGGTGTTGTAGCGCTGCATCGTATGGTACATCCTTAGTCCGGTGGGACATTTGCGATTCACTATTACTTGCCTCATTTGCATTGCATTGACTACTAATTCATAGTTACCGCGCCTAACACTGTCACAGACCCTTAGCAACCCTTGCAGCTTGGTTGTGGTGTACCATGCATACCATTGAGTATTATGGTGAAATGATTTGTATTGCATTGCGATTTTATGACATTTGTGTATATTTTCCTTGTGTTCCCGTTTGCGCACACATGCCCTGCGGTTGTACTTTGCGTTACTGTGGACATGACATTAAATGTTGTTTTTTAGGTGGTGTTCATCTTTTTTATGCCATTGGCTGTATATTTAGCCATTGGCATATGTTAACTTTGTAATACATGAGTCTGGTCCGCTATGCTCCGATGTTCTGTTTGGAAAAATGTAAACCGTTTTTTTTTTTTTTGGTTTACATTTCTGTGGGCTTACGCTACGCCTGCACCACTTCATGAATCGCTATGTGCCTTCATTTGCATAGTGCAGTACTGCACATGGGGTGATTAGCATACCTGAGCCGAGGGCTGCGCAGATCTGGCGTACGCTGGTAGTGCACATGGAATTGGATCGTACCTGAATCGCTCGGCAGCCATATTTGGCGTTATACCGCCTACGCTACGCCTGGCGCAAGCTTCATGAATCCCAGGGAATATCTCTATTGAATTATGCTCATGCTAAAAAAATGAAGTTGCATTTATTAATCTAGACGTAGAAAAAGCATTTGATTCTGTAACCTGGGATTATTTATATACAGCACTATAAGATTTTTGGCTTTTTAATCTAATTGGAAACCTTTGCTGTAACAATGTTCAAGGCTTATGTCACTAATTGAAACACATAATTTTATTTTTTGAAAATCGGCTATATATTATCAGAGTTGTTTTAATTCCTAAATTTTTTGATTAAATCCACTGCTCTTATACCAGATAAACAGCATTTAATAATTCATTTGTGATTATCCTTATAATTTTTATGTTGTCCAAAAAAGGCTAGCCTATGCTCATCTTATAAGACCTTGAAATAAGGGTGGTCTAAATTTTTTTGACACTGGAACTTACTTTGTAGCTTCTTTTTTTATGTAATTACATATTGATTAGATGCATCATGTAAGGCAGACTGGAAGCATTTACATTTGGTTTTAATAAATGAGAAGAAACAAAAATTTTAGATAATCCAGTAATGATCGCTGGTAATGAAATATGGAAAATGTGGCTAATCGTATTTTACTTTTTCCAGTATAATACTTGTAATCCAACAAAGGTTTCTCATGTTAATATTGTCATGTATGTTGGACTATTTAAACAGCTAGATATCAAGAAGCATATATGTCTACTATTTCCCTGTTGTAATACAGAAGGCTTAATTGAAAGGACTAATATGGTAAAAATGAGTATCTGGGTATCGAAAGGATTTAGTTATTGTCATAATTTTTTTAAAGATTCTGTTTGTTAATTTACTGTATTCTTTGTAAATTTAGTATAATGAAGAATAAAGACTGGTTTCAAAGTATTAAACAGCTTTTTACAAACAAAGCTAGATTTAGTAGGATATCCACTTTTAACAGAGCCACCTAAATATATACAATATTTATGCAAAGTTGTTTAAAATAGTAAAATTGATAATTGTGTTTTAACAGATTACTATAATCTACTCTTGGATTGTAAAATTGATTTAAATGTTAACTTTAGGAAATTTGTATAACAGAATTAACATTCCACGGTGGTGCAGCAGTAGCGTTGTTGCCTCACAGCAAGAGGTTCTCCCATTCCATTCTCGGCTGGAGTGCGGGGAATGCCTTCTGTGTGGAGTCGGCATGTCCTCCCCGCGGTTGGGTGGGCGTTCGAAAGACATGCGTAAATGGGCGTGCCTTCGTTGAAGGTTGAACGTCAAGCTGGCAACTCGGTGTTCATCGAAATCTACTGCCAGTCATTAGCGGACTGGAGTTCTACTGTGGCTACCCCTAACCAGGAAAAGCCAAAAGACAACATGTAACAGAATTAACATGATTTATTCAGTGATTCAAATAGAAATTTGACTGTTGATTCAGTATCTGAAACTAGATGTTCTGTTTAGAAAACCTATACATTGAAAATTATTCAAAGAGCTTTCTTTACACCGGTTACATTGAATAAGTGTATTAAAAGTAAATGTAAATATTGGAGGTGTAATTCATAAATTAAACCAAACTGGAAACATATTCTGTATTGCTGTTCAAAACTTTGTAATTATTGTAAAGAAATTGAAAATTTTACTGAAGTTATTTTGCTGTGCAAAACTTTGTTTCTTTACAATAATTACAAACTTGTACTGAAGTTGTTTGGTTTTATCATTTTCATCTTTCTAGAAGTTCATGCAATAATTTTCCCTTAACAATTCCAGTTAATATCCATTATTATGGGTCATTTTCCCTAGTGCTGGGAAAGCCATTACTAGGAAATGGAGGATGCATTCTGCACCCCCACAACTTTAGGTTATTTTTATTTTTTACAATGCAGAGAATAATGACAAAGAAATCAACTTAATTTAAATCTAAGACTAGGGATAATTACCTAATCTTAAGTTTTGTCCTAAGATTTCAGACATACTAGTGTAACATAATTATTAAAAAAAAAAATACAAATTTTTTTATTTTGTTAAAATCTGGAGATTATTTTTTTTATCAGATGCCCTAAATGATTTTATTGTATGCAGTAGTTTTGACAATGTATATACTTTATATTTTTGCTAGATATTTGTTTTGTATGTTTTTATGGGGAATATATGGACATTTATTTTTCTCTATCATCTGTAAGTTTGAAATTGGCTTTCATTATTGCATTTTCCCTTTTATTTATGATAATTCCGAAATTCTATTATTTATATTGTCCCTTACATGATTTTTAGAGGAAAACTAGAGGTCTGAAGTCTTTGTGGGGTACTTGATGTGGAATAATCTGAATCTTGGTTAAAATATATTGCCTTATTTAAGAGTTATGAAGCCAGTCCTTTCTTTGAAGTTAGTATTTTTGATGATTTTTCCAAGGTAAGTATGCATTGTTTTGTAAGTAATCTGACCAAAATATTGGGCCTTTCTACCACCCTTCCTTAAACATATAGTTTTTCTATGGTAGAATGAGGCCAGGTATAGCTTTGAATGTGAGGATAAGGAGATTCCACTAATGAACCGTGGAAATAAAAAAAAAAAATCTGCATTTTTAAAAACTCATAATTGTAGATATGGGATAATAAGAGTATGGATCATTATCGATGAAGTGTTGAGTAGCTACTTAGGCAATGCTTATAAGATAAAGGAAGTGATTGGTGATGGCATACATTGGAATGTAATTATACTGCCCATCAGCCAAGTTTTATATCTTTCCAAGGAATGGTAGATGGATTTGTATCCATTTAAGGAAGAGGATTGGAAGGAATGCATACATACAGGTGGGTATTTGATGAACACTGGTTCCTGCAATTTCTGGTATTAGTTAATACAAAAAAGGGAAAATAGTTTTGTTTCAATTACTTGAGTACTGTATATCAAAGTAGTACTCTGGAGTGTATCCAGAATATCTTTGTAGTGGCTGTTGCTGTGTGGGAATAAACAGATGGAGCTTTCTGTGACTCCGGTTATATCTATGTGGGATGATGCACCTTCAAAGTTATCCTGCATTCTGCTTTGAACTTCAAGATATGTACAGTCGCAGATGTTGAAAAAGATTTTGTATTTAATTTTTGCTTTGAGATTCTAAATTGCATAATTAAAAATGAAAGCACTTGATGTCTGTTCATTAAATTGTAAAACTGAAACATTGGAGAACTGATTGAATATTTTGAATAGAATTACAACCGATTCTTATTGAAGATGTCCTGTTAATGTAGATTTTTTTGTTTGTGTGTGTGTGTGTGTGTGTGTGTGTGTGTGTGTGTGTGTGTGTGTGTGTGTGTGTGTGTGTGTGTGCACATGCAACTGACTGCATATGTTGCAAAATCCTTTTTTTTTTTCATATTTTGTAAAACAGTGGTGGTATCACAAGAGGGAATAAAAGTGGAGTAATAGATGCCCTTGTTTAGTTCTCCTTGGCATATAAAATATCCAGAGATTTAAGATCCTGTATTTACTGGGGAAAAGAAAAGTCTTCTGCTTGAGGACTAGCCATTGTCTGTGAGTCCATTTGTCTTGGAATATGAAAGCTGCATGGCTGTTTCAATGAATTTAGAGGTCTTACCTTTATTGAGACTTACTCATAGCACATCATGTCCTGACCATAGGAAAACTTGTTTGAAAAAAAAAAAAGAATATAATGTTGTGTTTGGTTTTATTCCTAAAGTGAAGCCAGATTGATCCTGATCGATTAGCTCTAATTATTGTCATGTGAATTTTTCTTGTAGTGATACATTACTGGCCTGTGACTCTTTTAAATAAGGAAAAAGGTTTTATTTTAAATAGGCATTGAATGCCTTTAACATTACTAGACAAGTGGTTTATCATGTGTATGCAGAGGTAATTTCACGGTTTTTGGCCCGATATGTAGACACTCTCCTTTGATCCTGGCAGAGCAGAATACCCTGGGTTATAATGTTCATCTTTGGGTTATATTGCAGTAACCTATGCAGTGCAGGATGTTTACTGCCCAGGATTCCAAGGACTGGATGTCAGTCCAGCTTCTAAAGCTCTAGTGCACCTTTCATTCACCAGTATGACCAACTGAGCTCAAGAGCGACCTGGGGTTTGGTGATTGAGTAGTTATGGCAAAGTGGGCAGAGAAGCATTTTCCATTTTCTGTGGTAACGTGCATCTTTATTTATTAGAATTTATGTCTAGGAGAAAGGAGAAATGCTCATGTACGGGCAACAAATTGCATACACAGATCATCACAGATCTTTTTTTTCTATGTAAGGGAAGAACACAATACTCATACTTGTTTAATTTATTCATACCTTACCACTAAGACTTAGGAGGGTACTCTGTCTTCTTTATTTTCTTTAGAGAATCAAAAGTAGTTGAAATTTCTTACTTGACAGTATCATGAATCATAATTCTGGCTCCTCAAATGCTCCCTTTCTGATTCCTAAGAGGAGAAGGTCTACCGAGGAGGTTTCGGTTTCAACTCTAGCTTCCTCTCTGCCTCAGCCTTCGGTTGCCACTTCTGCTATGGTCATATTGGAGCCTTCAGATTGTCCTCCAGTTCCTCTTGATCCCTCTGTAATTGCTTCTTGTGAAGTTGCTAAGAGTTGAGAAGTTGTCACATCCTCCAAGGCTGCTTGTGTGACGCTTTAGTGGTTGTGAACCACTGCTGCTGGCATCTGATGTACAGGAAATAGGAATATGTTATGCCTGTCAAATATCTACTATATAGAAGTGTGAATCTGAATTGGAAAAAAAAAATTCTTCAGATTCCCTTGCTGAAGAGAGTTTTACTATTCTAGCACCATTAGCAGATGGACTTGTTTCACTGGGAACGGAAAAAAATCAGAAACCCAGCAGAGCTATTTGCTACAGGTTGGCTACCCCTCGGCCTGTGGCTATTCCTTTCATGTTACAAGCTTTAGAAGATTCCTTCCTTTCAGCCAGTGTTTTGTCTGGCAGTCAGTCAGCACCGCTTAAAATATCAGACAGATTTTATAAAGTTCCACAAACTCTGTATTTTTTAGGAACCCCCATGGCAGATCATGGAAGGGTTTCTGTATCAAAACCTGCTTCCAAACATCATGTGGCTCTTAGTTCTGACATCCTTTCAAATGGAATACAATTTTTGATATGTTTGAGAAGAAGGTATGTGCAACTTCCACCTTTTGCTGGTCTCATTTGGCAGCTGAACTTGTCGAGTCTGACATCATTACATCTTTTGAGCTCTCTACCTCCTTCTGTGCCTCACTTGACCAAGCATTCACTAAAATGTCCAGATGACACTGGTGCTGCAGTGTGCAGGGCAGCTGTCACTGACTTATTTCATGAGAAGATTTGCTTGGCTGCACACTCGGATCTTGACTGAACATGTCAAAGCTGAGCAGCTAAGTGTTCCCTTAGATCAGGAAGCATTTGTTCCTTCCTGTGCTGAGGCAACTCTATAAGATTTGATGAAAGGGGAAAATTAATTCAGAAAGTCTCAGATATTTCAGTTTTCCATTCCTTAATGCAGTCTGATATTGTAATATAAGCAATTCCAGCAAAAAGGCAGGCAACCAGAAATTATGGAAACAATGGCAGAAAGGAAAAAAAAAAAGATGCCCCTCCCAAATAAAGGACAGCTGAAATAGGCTTCCCTGGCAACTTGGTAAAGCTTTCCGAAATCCCAAGTATTTATTTTTCTCTTTCGCCCTGATCATGTTACACGTCTGCATTCTGAGCATCATTCAGAAAGTTAGTGGGACCGCCTTCCTCCTTTCAGAGGGATTCGCCTCCTTATCAGCTCAAACCTCACTGTTTCATGGATCAGATGCTGTCTGGAGTCATGGAGCCTGTTCCTCCATATCAAAAAGGAAAAACGGTGTTACTCAGATTTTCCTAATGTTAGAGAAGGAACTTTAAGACCTGCCCTGGACCTTTCACTTTTAAATTTTCACAAAAATTCCAAAATTCAAAAGTTTCTCTATAGTGTTATCTCTTATTCTTCCAGATAGTTTCCTAGTAACTCTAGATTTAAAAGATGCCTGTTATCACCTTCACATTGTCAAAGATTTCAAATGCTTTTTAAGATGCTTGTGTTTTTGGTTCACATTTTTTGCTTTTACCATTTAGGTTATCAACGGCTCTAATGGTGTGTGCGAAGAGTCTAGCACCTGTAGTAGCCCATTATGGGCTACTGGGCATTCACATGTTTCTTTATTTAGGCAGACTTCCTTTTGCAGACTCTCAAGCTGTCAGTAATTTCTTCTCTTTTTCAAAAGCTTTTTTTTTCCTACGCTAACATGAAGTCCCAGATCGTGAAAATCTTCTGTCATTATATCCAGCACTTTAATGTTTCTTTGGTAACTGCTGGACATATCTACTATGATGACATTTTCTCAGAAAGATGGAATTATCCAAGGAATAGTTCCTGACAGTCCCTGGAAGTTGAAAGAGACTGGTTAAAGTATATCTGTGTATTCAAGATTTCATGCCCTCTACAATTCTCATGATTCCTATAGTCAGGCTCCATATTTGCAAAAGGAAATGGTTCTTATATTTATGAAGTCTCTGCACCAGAGCCCCCTATGCTTTCGGATTCTGGTGCTGAGATTTGTCAATATTATATCGTGTTTTTTATTTGGTAGTTTCTGCCTAACAGCTACTTTTCTCAAAAAAATTGGTTGCTGTTGTTTTTCCTTAATTCAGCAGTTTTCTCCTTTTAACTATATCAGAGAAACCAACCAGATTTAAGAAAGTGCACTTCTTGTGGGCATAAAATTCCAAACTCAGATGCCCACAAGAAGTGCATTTATTGTCTAGGACCAGACCATCTTAACACTGCCTGTTCTTTTTGCACTACATTTAATCCTAAAGCTTTATCAGACGGGTGTAATAAGCTCATCCTTAAAGGGTTACTTCCTGCTGCTTCTGGGGATCAAACCCCCTCCAAAACATCCAAATCCATTTCTTCGGATTTCAGGAAGAGGTCTACCCAAAAGTCCCCAAGGGCTTCCTTGGAGCCACTGGACAAAATCAGAAAAATCTCTGATCCAACCTCTTCAGATCCAAAACCTCTTGGCCCTTCCTTGGCTCCAAAGCCATCAGATTTGAAATGATCGTCTCCTATAGTTATATCCTGTTGCCGTCTACTTCTTCGGAACCTGTCTTTTAGATCCGAGAACCAGTTCAGCTGACAGAAGCCATACACCAGATTATACAGTAAAGCCTTCTCTGCCCTCCCATTTTATTCAAGACTCCATAGAAACCTTCTCGGTCTCCTTCCATGGCATCTTCTAGGTCTTCCATAAGAGTGCCAGAGGTAGATGTGGATAGGATGATGTGTACATTTCTTAGAGCTCAGGTCTAGATGGGGCTTCTTTCAGGTCTGTCCCATACTGGATCCGTGAGTGCGTCTACAAAGTCCATTTTCTCCCTCTCCGATCTGACTCATGGTTTCAGAGTCCCAGTATCCAAGCTGTGAGAGTTTTGGCATCAGATCCAGGGAGAGTTCCTTCCTGCACTCTGATTTCCCTGACTGGTTATACTCCATTACCATTGGATTATAGCAGGTGTCAGAGCTGAGATGTCTGTGCCGGATCAGAAGGGTTGGGTTCTGTTTTTGTCTGATCTGTCCCTTTCTCTCGGAGCCTCAGCCCTGGACAGCTCACATCCGATTCTCCCCTTGAGGCTGAAATCTGGGGGGCCCTGATCTACCCCCTTTGGAAGCTTTTGCTCTGAGTGGGGAGGGAAGGGTTTCCCCTGGTCCCTTGACGTTCAAGGTGGTAGAAAGGGCTTTCTCTCTCCATAGAGAATTGAAGTCTCATATTTCTGATCCTATTCTCTATCCCTCTTTGTCTCTGAGCTCTGGGTCCATCAGACCTACTCCACAGGGACAGACAGTTCCAGTAGAGAAACTCTACCTCTCTTCTGATTACCTCACCTGGACATCCCACAGAGGAAGTCCCTCGGAAGAGGACGTGTAAGATGAGGGACAGACTCCCCCATGGAGTCTCTCACAGAAGACACCAATTTTGATGAGGGAGAAAGTTCCACAGATCACCAATTGATGACATCTCCTTTGACGATATTCCAGAAATCCTTAAGCAGAAAGGTGGCTGGTCATCCCTAACTCCTCTTGATGAGTCTGTGTTCTTGGAGGCTTTTGGTGCTGGCCTATCTATGTCTTGGATGACCCCCCCCCCCGGTGGGCGAACTTATTGACCTGGTTTCCCACCAGGCATAGAAGGAGCTGGACACTATTGAGCCCATGCCAAAGTGCCTGGACAAATTTTGTGCCCCTCCTTCAGACTATCCTCACTGAAGCAAAGGAGTCCCAGTTGATGCTATGGTGGTGGTGGCAGCAGCCACTAAAAAAGAGCTGGCTGAGCAGAACTCTTCTGTTCATCTGCCTAACAGGGAGTCCAGAGCATTGGAATGATTTGGAAAGCGAGTGTTCGCCTCAGCTGCTTTCGCTTTGAGGTCCTGTAATTATTTGGCACAATTTACTAGGCTGCAGAAGGATTTGACCAAAGAACTATCAAATTCTGTCTCTGAGTCCATGTCTGCTGAGGATTTCCTCTCAGCTGGCCACTCTTGTCTATTTCAGATGCGTCGATGAAGTTAATGTCTCACACAGCTGAGGGTACCTCGCGAGCGGCTGGTTCAGGTATCGCTATAAGGAGACATCCTTGAATGAGTCTATGCAACTTTTGCAGAGCTGTTTAAGATGTCTTTTGTTAATGCCCCATTTGATGGCACAGCCTTGTTTGGGCCATCAGTTAAGGATACTCTTACTTGCAGTGAACAAGAAGGAAGGACCCTGTCTGCTGTGGGAATCAAGTTTTCTACCCCTGAAATTACCTTTTCTAGAAACCAAAGAGGTGGTAAGAAAATGTGGTTCCATAAATCTCAGGGAGCTTTCAACGATCCACGTGGGGATAATTCCTCCAGAGGCAGAGGAAGAAATTTTAATAGTAGATGTTGCCCTAGAGGCGGAGGAGGCCCATAGAACCAGTGTTTGAGAATCTTTTTCTGACAGATCCTGTCAGTGCTCATGAAGCGCTGCCCGATTGCCCAACTCTAGAGACAATTGGGGATTGAGTCTTTGCACCTAGATGCCTGGACAAATATCACTACTGATTTATGGGTGCTAAGAGTAATATCCAGAGGTTTTCATACCCTTTAGCCATCTTCCTCTTTGTCGGCGAAAGAAACTTCCTGACATTCTACCCAGTCAGAGGAAGGAAGCAGCACAAAAATAAAAAAAAGTCATTCAGAAGGTCCCACCTGACTAGATAGGATTCAGAACTTACTCATGCTTATTTATTAGTGCAAAAGAAAACAGGAGACCTCAGACCCATTTTGGATCTAAGCAGTTTGAACCAGTATGTGAAGAAGACAAAGTTCCAAATGGTTCACGGTTCAGTCTAACCTACCTCTTCTGCACAAGGATGACTCTGTGTGCTCTGTAGACCTTCTGGATGTCTACTCTCATATAAAAATATACATGATCTGGAGGGCATCTTCACTTTCGGCTGGGAGCCAGTCATTACCAATTCAGAGCTCTGCTGTTTGGACTCGCCACAGCCCCCGGGGTGTTTATCAAATGCATGGCAGTACTGGCAGCTCATTTGACGCTCAAAGGATTCCAGGGGTTTCCATATCTAGATGATTGGCTCCTCACTGCTACATCCAGGCATCAGCTTCAATTAACCAGTGACTAATTATTCCTGATCTGCAACACCTTGGGCATTTCAATCAATCTTGCCAAATCACAGCTTGCTCCAGTTCAGAGCCTGGAATTCATTGAAATGCTTTTGAATACTAAGTCTCAGGTGGCATCTTTACCTTTCCATCGTATTCCTTCGACATCAGGTACAGGATATTCACACTCGTCCTTCTCCTCAAGCAAGGTTAATGCTTCGAGCACTGGGATCTCATCTACCATAGTAAAGCTTCCTTTAGCTTGCTTCTTTATGTGAATTCTCCAGTGGACCTTAGCTGTACAGTGGTCTATTCTACATCAGCCCCTGTCCTTCCAAATAAAGCTCACCCCAATTTGCAAGTGCCACCTTGGTTGGTAGATTCAGTCTGATGATCATTTTCTGGGCAAACCCTTTGTTCTTCCAAATCCAGTTTCCACAGTGACCACTAATGCTTTTCAACTGGGGTGGGGGAGCATTTTCTTGAGTAGGATGGTTCCCAGGAATGTGGTTCCCCCCCAAGAGACCAAATTGCATATCAGTGTTCTAGAGATGAGAGCAGTCCTTTTAGCGTTGCAGGCATTTCAAGAATCTCTTCCTCTGGGGACTATTGCAATTCAGACTGACAATGTGTCTATAGTCTGGTACATCAACACACAAGGAGGAACTTGTTCTTACCCCCTGTGCAGAGAGGCCATGAGAGTGTGGGAATGGGAGACCTCTTAAGATCGCTTTCCAGTTGTGATGCATATTCTGGGGAAAACCAGCTTGCTGGCAGATGAACTGAACAGGTCTAATCTGATGCCTCATGAGTGGTCTCTAAACCAGTCAGTAGTGAATATAATCTTCTGGTGTTTGGGCTAACCTTGCTATGACCTATTTGCCTCTGCTTTGTACAGCAAGTGCAGCAAGTATTTTGCCCTGATTCCCCTCGGGTGTCACTGAGAGACACGCTATGCTTCACTCTTGGCCCGCCAGTCTCCTTTATGCTTATACTTCTCTTTCACTCCTTCCAAAAGTCTTACAGAAAGCAAGCAGGCTGAAGAGTTCTGTAATCCTCATTGCCCCTTTCTGGCCCTGCAAGTTTGGTGTCCCGTCATTTGGTTTCATCTTTGTTATCCTCCAGGCTCACCATTCAGGGATTCAACATCCCAACCTTCTAGCCCTCAGGTTAACTGCATGCTTTCTCCTCTTCCAGTAATACTCAGTCAAGGCTCTTTTCCCCAGTTTGCAACATTATTTTGGCATCGCAAAAAACTTCCACCAAGAAAGTGTATAGGAGCAAATAGAAAAGGTTTTCTATCTGGGCTTCTAACCAAAGCATAGACCCTTTTTTGGCCCCACCTTCTGCAGTTCTTTTTCTTACAACCTTTTTTAATCAAGGGGCCAGATTTTCTACAATTAAAACTTCAGTTGGCATCTGTCTCTAATTTCCATTCAGAAAATAAATCTTTCTCCGTGGCTTTATCTGGATTGTGTAAAGCTTTTATGAAGGGCATTTTTCTCCTCGGACCTCTGGTAAAGGATTCTTCACCACCTTTATGACCTTATGATAGATGTTCTTAGCGTTTCACTGTTGCAGTTCTGACTTGTGGGATTTTCTACTGTGGAAGCCCTTGGCCAACCTGACTACCAGAGTAAAAATCTCCCTCCTCATTCTTTTTTTTTTTTTTTTTTAATTTCTTCTTCTTCTTCTTGTTGTCTGCTGTTGAAGCAGTGTTTGGTGTGTTTATTTGGTCCGCACCAGAGCGAAATCTTCTAAAGCTAAGTACCACATTGGGGAACTCTTTTTTTCCCTTGCTTTAACTCGTAACAGATAAGCTTAATAATCATCTCCACTGTGATAATCAAATCTCACACTGAGACTTTCATACTTTGTGTGTCACCTGTCTAGGCCCGGTTAACAACATTCCTAGTTACTGTTTTTGCACCCATTTCAATTCTACAACTATTGGGTGTAGAGTTAAAACCTTAGCTAAGCATTCTTAGTCTGCCATGTTCTTTGCATCGTTTGATGATGTCCGCCGGTCGTCCCAAGGTTGAGCTTCCTAAGCATAGGAAGGACAGGGAAAAAAGACCCAAGCTTCGGGCCTATGACGACAACCATTCACTGCCTGCCAGTCCCCCAGGGCGCTTTTACAGTCCCTTTTTGCGACGAGGTGGTGATGCAAACCTCTCTCAAGACCCGTACTTGTCTGACATGTTGTTGGGTCCTTCAGCTTCTGCACAGACCTTGGCTTTGTTTGTTGATTGGGTCCAGAGTCGCTCAGCAGAATTCTGCCTCCAGTGAAAAATATTGTACCTTCAAGGCATCAGCTTGCGTCGATTCTGCCTTACAAAGAATTTGGCTTCAGGATTGCAGACATAACCAAGCTCAAGGCCAAAGCTACTTCTAAGAAGGGTTCTTCCTCAGGTCCTATGCCTAAGCCTACCACCTCCCACGCACAAGGTTATCTGCAAGAACTGGTTAGGTTAGCTGAGGACCTTATCTCCATTGTCAGAGCTAGAGAACCCCCTTTGGAGTCTTCCCTAGGGAAAAAGAAGAGGGATCCTACCCCTGAAGTTTTCTCTGAACCTCCTGATTCAGATGAGGATTCTGACGAGGAGGAGTCTGCTTTTGAGGAGGGACCCTTCCTTACTTCCTGTGAAGATTCAGATTCTGAGGAGAATCTGCCTTCAGCTTCACCTCTTGAAGGTATGACTTGTGGAGAAATACTTCATGCCATGAGGGAATATTTTCCAGTGGGAGGTGCAGGAATACCCACAATCTAAAAAGAGAATTGGGGAGCTCCTTTACCCTCCTGGAACACAAAAACCTTTGTCTATTCCTCCTGTATTGGAGGTGGATGAGGATGTTTTTATGGGCCCTAACCTGAATCCAGATTCTCTACCTCCAGCTCCTCAAAAACAAACAAGTTTTACAGGGTGCTGGACTCGCGCGAGTACCTCTTCAAAAACCCCTCTGCTGACCCAGAGATTGTCACTCCAGGTCCCAAGGGAACAAAATCCAGCTCTTCAAAGAACCCTTTACCTGCTGACAAAGGAAGCGGGGCCCTTGATAAGTTTGGTAAAGTCTACACCTTCGCTAACCTAGCCATGAGGGCCCTTAACTGCTAGTTTTGCATGATAAGATACCAACAAAATATTTTAGATAAAATGAAGCAAAAGATATCCTCCCTGGAGGACAGGAACAGTTCAGAGGAATTGTTGGACCTTTGCCATTCCAGCTCCCAGGTGGATAGACACTTGTTACACTGGGGCCATGATACTATGGAGGCCTCTAGCTGAGATGCTGTGTCTGGCTCTGTCATTAGAAGGGATGCTTGGCTTAGGGAACAGACGCTACCAGACCATGTCAAATCCAAACTTCTAGATGCACCCCTGGGTGTGGACTTCCTTTTTTGTCCAAAGGCGGAGGCTGTGCTAAAAAGGATGGAAGATAAAAGCAAAGTCTATGCAAACTATCAAGGGCTTCCTCCAAGTTCAGCCTACTGGGTTTAGCAGGCATTTTCCCACTTAACACTGGTACTTTCCCTGTCAGTCAAAAAGTGACCAGAGGAAACCCCTGAGGGAAAGGCATTAGAGACAGTATCAGTCACAAAGGAACAGGCAGGGGAGTTCTAGGCTCTTCCTTTGCCCTGCACACCCCCCAACCTCTGCTATCCCTTTTCAAAGAAAACTGGTCCCTCATTACTTCAGACAAGTGGGTTCTGGGTTCTGGGTTCTGAAAGCTATCTCAGATGGTTACAGGCTCACTTTCAAAAAGTCTTTAAAATATTCAGGTTACCTGGATGTTCCAGCAAATCAAAGAGCAGAGGCCCTTTCTCAGATTCACCATCTGTGCTCACAGGGCTCAGTGGAACCAGTACCAGAACATCAAATGGGGAAGAGATTCTATTCCAGGCTATTTTGGTTCCCAGAAGGGAAGGCTTTTGTTGCCCTATTCTAGACCTGTCCACCCTCAATCAGTCCCTGCTGGTACCAAAATTCAGAATGTTGTCTCTTCAAAAGCTTCTTCCCATGATAGCCCCTCAGGCCTTAATGGTCATCTTAGACCTAAAAGATGCTTACTTGCACATTCTGTAGAGGAATCTTGCAGATGTTATCTTAGTTTCAGAGCAGGAACCAGTCACTTTCAGATATTCTTAGTGTTTCACTGTTGCAGTCATTACATTTGGGTTATCTGCTTGCAGGTAGCCCTCAGTCGTCCTGATTAACAGGTCTTACGTCAGTTGCTGTCACTTCTTCCATGACGTCAGGTCATCGGGGGGTATAAAACATGCAACCGACACCATTACATCAGTCTTTCTTGCCGTGCAGTGCCTGAAGCAGAAGCCATTCACAAGTGCCAGTCGGCTGACTCCTGAAATTTTCGTTTTAGAGTTTCAGAACCAAAGTCTTCAACTAAAGCTAAGTACCCTGTTGGGGAAACTTTTTCTTTCTCCTTACCGATGTCGGTAAAAGTTAATAATTGCATTACTTGTGGAAAGTAAATATCTCAAAGATTTTCATTCGTACTTTATTCCTTGCCTAGGCCCTGACTACGACACACCTTGCTGTTGGTTTTGTGCTTTATTTAAACAACGCACTATCCGTCGTCTGTATATTTTCGCCTCTAAATATTTAGGTTCTCTGTTTACTTATCCAGAAATGTCATCGATTAGCCATCCGACTATCGGGATTCTGAAAAAATGCAAGGATAAATACAGAGACAGGCCACCAAGGTCCAAAACTGCCGACAACGCTTCTCCTAAGCCAGTCGCCAGTTTGCCGGTACTCCAGTGAGGTGCTTTTGCAGCCCCTGATGCCCGCTACTTCTGATTCGCAGGCCTCTACTGAGACCCATTCGGAGTCTGGTATGCCGCGAGACACTTTAACTATGGAACCCGTGGATATCTCTACCTTTTGATGGGTCCGGAGCCGCTGTGCAGGCACCAGCTTCTGAGGGTGTATTCAGGCCTATGGACTTGCATATTAAACCGACGCCTCCTTCATCACTTAGGTCTAAATCTCGAACCATACCTTAAAAAAAGATGCCCAGGCCACATGCTCAGGCCTCTATGCCTAAAAAAATAAATGATAAGAATGGCTGAAGATCTAATTACTCTAATCAGGGGTAGCCACCCCCCCCCCCATTCTAAGAGGCCTAGGACTGAAGTTGTTTCTGAATCTTCTGACCAGGATTCTGTTTTTTCTTATTCTTTTGATGATCTGGATTTGCTCTTCTCTACTTATGAGGATTCTGATGCAGAGGCCTCTATTCCCTCTGCTTCCCCTCCAGAGGATTTTTCTTTCGGTGAAACCTTACATACTCTTAAGGGAGCATTTCCACTGGGAAAGCCGGGATTTTTCTGATTCAAAAAAGAGGCTCAGGGATTTCTTACTCCTGCCTCAGCATAGGCCTTTAGCTGTTCCTCCTGTACTAGACATTGTTGATGATACTTTTTCGGAATCTAGTTTGGCCCCTGATTTCTTTGCCTTCTGCTCCCAGAAAACCTGACCGATACTACAGGGTTCCTGAGTCATACAAGTTCCTTTTTAAAAATCCTATTGCGGATCCAGAGACTATTTCTCAGGGGCCCAAGGGCAGTAAGGCTTCTACTGCTAAAAATCCTACCCCTTCTGATAGACTCCAGGGTGCTGGATAGATTGGGTAGGAAGATTTACACTTCTGCAACCTTGGTCATTAGGGCTTTAAACTGCCAGCTTCTTATGTTGAAGTATCAGCAACATGTTATTGGATTGCTTAAACAGAAAATTATGTTGATTCCTGATTGTGTGGAAAATAAAGAATTACAGGATTTAATGCGTTCTGCTGAACAGGTTGGAAAACATACTTTGCAATGTGGTTTTGATTAATTAGAGGCCTCATGCAGGGCTGCTGTACTGGGTCTGTGCTCAGAAGGCATGCTTGGCTTGAGGAGCAATCTTTACCTGCTCATGTTAAAGCTAAATTGTTGAATGCTCGCTTACATCAGGAACGCCTGTTTGGCAACAAGGCTGAGGAAGTTCTTAAAGATGGAAGGTAAAGCTAAATCTATGCAAACTGTTAGATTTCTTACAGGTTCAGCCTCCTATATTTAGTAGGCACTGGTCGTCTAAAAATTGGTCCTTTCCAGCCCCTTCCAGGTCTTCTCAAGCCAAACCTAGACACAGCAGAAACCCCAAGTTTGTCCCAGGGGACACACAGGACTAAGCAGTGGGGGGCCTCCACTTCCAAATCTGGGAGTAATAAGACTCCCCCCTATGGTAAACTGTCTCAATGACTTCCTTTTAAAATTTCCAAGCACTTATCAACTGACTGCCCCTTTGTGGGGAAAGATTGCTCTTCATGCAAAGACCTGGGAGCTCATTACCCAGGACAAATGGGTTTTAAATATAGTGTCCCAGGGATACAGATTTCACTTCCACATGTTGCCAACACCAAACTGGTGGCCGGACCTACCCTCAAATCAGTGGGCAGAGGCCCAAAAACAATTACTTTCTCTCTGAAGCATGGGGGCTATTCAATTGGTACCAGAAGAGGAAAAGGGACAAGATTTCTACTCGAGACTTTTCCTGGTACCCAGAAAAGACCATTCATGGCGTCCTATCCTGGACCTGTCTACTCTAAACTTTGGAGATTCCAAAATTCAAGATGCTGACTCTTCAGCTGCTGCCTATGCTAGGCAAAGACACCTGGATGGCAACACTAGATTTAAAAGAAGCATACCTGCACATCCCAGTCAGGGAATCTTGCAGAAGATACCTTCACTTTAAAGCAGGCTACACACACAATCAGTTCTCATCACTGCCCCTTGGCTTATCTACTGTGCCCAGAGTATTCACAAAGTGCCTAGCTCCAGTTATTGCATTTTGCAGGCAAAGAAATATTCAAATATACCCATACCTGGACAATTGTCTAATTCAGGCAGAAAACCATGACATACTTTTGAATCATCTGGCCTTTGTACAAAGGGTTCTAACCTGTCTTGGGTACACCATAAATGAAAAGAAATCTCACCTGGTACCCTGTCAACAAATTATATTCCTGTGAGCAAGCTTGAATACAACTTCCCAGATGGCTTATCTCAGGCCAGAGAAACAAATTAATTTCACAACCTACTTCAAACAAGTGACCACAAAAACCCTGCTATCTGCAAGACAAATACTGCAAGCCTTGGGGTTCATGGCCTCTTGCATTCTTATAATTCCATATGCAAGGCTGCATATGAGGAAACTACAGTGGTATCTAAAAAGCATATGGTGTTAACATTCACAGGATCTAGAAGCAAGGATTCCTATCGTACCTTGCCTATGCCTAGAGTTCCTTTGGTGGGCAGAGGCCTGCCACCAAAACAAGGGGCTACCTTTATCACCACCCCCTGCCGCACAAACCGTAACAACAGAAGCATCAGACTATGCACGGGGGGCTCACCTGGCAGGGAAGTGCATTCAGGACAAATGGAACCCAAGTCAAATGCACCTGCATATCAATCAAAAAGAAATGTTAGCTGTACAGAATGCTCTGACGGCCTTCAAGGACCACATTCTTCCAGGGCAACTAATGGTAAACACGGACAACACCACTGTTATGTGGTACATAAACAAGCAGGGGGGGTACACATTCTTACCCCCTCTGCAGACTAGCCATGGCATTGTGGAACACAGCCTTTAGCTACCAAGTGCAACTTTAAGCTCAATTCCTGCCAGGAAAATTAAGTACACCGGCAGACTGACTAAGCAGAAACCTCATGGACCCACATGAGTGGAAACTGGAACCAAGGATTTTCAACATGTTGACAAGCAAATGGGGAAGCCCAGATATAGCCCTATTTGCCTCTCCCCAAAACTACCAATTGGACAAATTTTGCACAAGTACTTCCCACAAACAAGCCTGGAAAATGGATGCTCTGTCCTTCAGCTGGAAAAACCTATCAGTCTGTGCCTTCCCCCCTCTGCCTCTGCTCTCCCAAGTACTACTAAAAATGAAACGGGACAAACCAAGGATGATTTTGATTGCTCCAGACTGGCCATGCCAACACTGGTACCCCCTCCTGTGCAGTGTGTCACGGTTATCCCCATGGCACCTGCCTCAGACTCCTTCCCTGTTGTCCCAGCAGGAGAACCAGATTCTGCACCTCAGCTTCTAACACTGACTTTGTTAATCAGGCCCACTGAGGGTTACCTGCAAGCAGATAACTCAAATGTAATGACTGCAACAGTGAATACACTCTAACATCTACATTTATGGTAAGTGTACACAACTGTACTTTCTTTGCACTGCCCTTTGGCTTGTCTACTACTCCCAGGGTCTTCACAAAGTCTTTAGCTCCTGTAATCGCCTTCTGCAGAACAAGAGTGATCCAAATTTAACCTATCTAGATTACTTCTTCATTCAAGCCACGAGTCGGTCAAAGCACTTCAAAGATCTGGACTTCACGCAGAACCTCCTCACCTCCTTGGGGTTCACCATAAATCTTCATAAATCCAACACAGCCCCATCTACCAGAATAGTTTTCCTGGGGGCTGTTCCTTCCTTCATCCCTCCAGAAAGTCTTCTTCCTAACTAAGTACTTACAAAACATTATGCAGAAACGGTACTTCTCAGCCATGGAATTCCTCGGAACATTAGGCTGCATGGCATCTTGTATCCTCACAATCCGTCTAGTCAGGCTACACACGGGGAAGCTCCAGTGCTACCTCAAGAATCTGTGGTGCCAGCACTCTCAGTCCCTGGAGATGGAAATTCAGCTGATCCCTTGCCTCAAGGATTAATTTGCATGGTGGATGTGGGCATGTGCCAGAACCTGGGCCTCACCTTCAGGTTTATCCCTCGGGGCCAAAATTTAACCACAGATGGTTCAGAGACAGCCTGGTGGGCTCATTTCCAACAACGTTCAATGCCAGGGCAGTTGGGAAAATCAGTTTAGATATAAGCACATAAACTGGAAAGAACTGATGGCAGTGCAAAAGGACTTAGTAGCTTTCAAAAATCCGTGGAAACCAGGGGTCCTGCTTGTCAAAGCGGGTAATATCACAGTCATGCAGTACATAAACAAAGGGGGCACTCACTCTTGCCCTCTGTAGACGAGTGATGCAGTTCTGAGAGACAGCTCACTCTCTCTGGTTGCACTTCATGGCACAGTACCTCCCAGGGACTCTAAACACTTTAGCATATCATCTCAGCAGGAACTTGATGGATCTCTACGAATGGCATTTACATCAGGAAACATTTTTCAGCATAGCCCAGAAATGGGGATCCCCACAGATAGACCTGTTTGCCCCCAAAGAAAATGGTCAACCAAAAAGATTCTGTTCCGGAGCAAACTACCCACAGCCTGGAGGACAGATGCTTTCTCCTTCCTTTGGAGCCACATTTTCCTTTATCGTTTCCTCCTCTGCCTCTTCTTCCGTGGGTCCTCCTAAAAATCAGGGAAGAAGGTCCAAGGGTCATTCTGATGGTCCCAGGCAGCATTGGTATCCTCTGCTACTAAGTGTAACCAATGTAAATCTGTGACAGTTACCTCAGGGAATGGACCTTCTGACTCTATAAAAGGGGAGGTTTGTGCATCCCAACCTACAGACTCTCACTCACAGCCTGGATAATTCCCCAAAACACTCCTCTGAGCATACCCTAAGCAGAGAAGTTCAAAACATTCTCAGAGGCTAGAAGGCCTAGTACTAGGTAGTCATACTCTGCCAAGTGGAAAAGATTCTCCATTTGATGTTTGCAGCAAGGCCTCAATCTTAACTCGGCCAATAAATCTGCCATTTTAGATTATCTGACTACCCTGGTTGACAGAGGCCTCTACTTTTCTTCCATCAGAGTTCATGTTTCTGCCATTTCAGGCCACATCCCAACACTTCCTATTATCTTTTCCCACCCCAGAATGAAACAATTCCTTGGAGGAGTGGGTCACATCACAGACCAACTCTTTGGCTTTGAAGGGAAACCAGTCTCCAAACAGATCATCTCCAAGTGGATCTCTCCCTGTTACAGCCATGGTGGTAAAAACCCTCCCGAAACTGTAAGGACTCACTCTACTAGGCCCACTTCTACCTATGCTGCCTTTCTGAAAGGAATACCTACCGAAGACATTTTGGAAGCTGCTACCTGATCATCTGTACATACCTTTACCAAACATGATCACTTATCAGTCGTCTCGAAGTGTAGAGCAGGATTTGCCACTGCCATCTTTCTTCTCCATAACCTACCTTCCACCCTCTTCTCAGCTTTGGGAATCATCCCACAAGTCAGGACTGCAACAGTGAAACAAGAACATAGTACAGTTGTGTATACTTACCATAAATGTAAATGTTAATATGTATTCACTGTTTTAGTCTTCTTTCTCTTCTCCTTTTGTCTACAGTAGTAGTATGCTTCTGTCTTCACTATCCACAGGACCCCCTGAGTCTTTACCCTGCAGGGCCCTTTTTCTACCTTTGACCCTTGCTTATTATTCGTCCTGGAGACTTCTACCTTCTGAGGGGCAAGGAAACAATGATGTCATTACATTGTCTGACTCCCTTTATACCCGAGCACACTGATGTCTGGATAGGACGTCTGCCAGGCTTAGGAGGAGGGAGATTTTTACTCTGGTAGTTGGGCCGGCCAAGGTCTTCCACAGCAGGAAATCCCCAAAATCAGGACTGCAACAGCGAATACACTCTAACATGTACATTTATGGTAAGTATGCACAACTGCAGCTTCTTCATGGTTTAACTCAGAAACCCTTTCAACTGTCAAGACATTTGTGATCTAAAATTTTTGTCATGGAAAATGGTCTTCCTGGTAGCAATAACTTCAGCAAAAAAATTCTGAACTCCAGGTTTTATCAGTGAAACCTCCTTACATTATTTTTGTATAAAGACAGGGTTTCTGTACAGCCTAACCAGTCTTTTGTGCCCAAAGTGGATTCTAAAAATAACCTTAACCAGTCCATTAATTTACCAGTCTGTTTTCCAAATTTTTCCAATATGGGAGAGTACATGCTACTCCTCCTTGACATACATAGACCACTACGATTTTATCTTAACAGGACAAAGCAGTTGAGAAAGTCAGATCAGCTTTTCATATCCTTTTCCTCAAATCGCCTAGGTCAATCCGTTTCAAAACGTATTCTGGGTAAATGGATTACAGACATCATTTCATTGATTTATTCTCAAAAATGCTTAGTATTACCTAGACCTCCCTGAGCTCATTCAGTTTGATCTTTGGATACTTCAACAGCCTTTTGGTTAAGGACCTCTGTTGATGACATTTGTGCAGCAGCCACATGGTCCAAAGTTCATACCTTTATTTCACACTGCAAATTGGATATCATATCCAGAAATATTGGTTCTGCAGTGCTCTGGAATATCCTTTTTTTTATTTCTCCAAATCTTTTAGGGCTTCTAATACCATGATGGGAACAGACCCTATTGCTAAGTTAAAAGTTTATGAAATTAGTATTGTTTCACTGTTTGATGTCAGCCTAAAGTGCTCTTTGCAGCACCCGCAATGTGCCCAGTAATGACTCCTCCTGCAATTCGTATGGAGTTGCATGTATTGGTAGCATATATAAATAGAATTGTAGACTTTTTTTTTTTATATATAGATATATATATATATATATATATATATATATATATATAAGACCCATTGCTCCTACTACTCTTGGAACTGTCTGGGTATCTGTCTTCCACATTGCTCTCGTTTCTGTTTGCAAATCCTGATATTTTATGACTTTGTGTCTCTCTCTCTACGCAGGACACTGTAGTCACTGGGTGTGGCTATTTCCGTGATCAATGCTGCTTTTGTCTTCTTTTCCTGGACCACTATATCTGTTTTTTTAGCATCTGTCTTTTAAACTGTTGGTATTGGGTGATCCCATGAGATGTAAACTTCATTTGTTATGATGCTTTGTAGCTCAGATTTCCAGTGTTTTCCAGCCACATTCCCCAGTGCAACAGTCTTCGTGTTTCACTGTTGCAGTCATCAAATTTGAGTTATCTGCCTGCAGGTAGCCCGCAGTCAGCCTAAATACCAGAGTCTTGGGATTTCTGCTCGGATGCTGTCGCTTCTTCCACGACGTCAAGTCGTCAGGGGTATAAAAGATGCAGCCGACACCATTACATCAGTCTTTCTTGCCATGCGGTGCCCGAAGCAGAAGCAGTTCGCAAGTGCTGGTCGGCCGCCTCCTGAAATTTTTGTTTTTCGTGTTTCAGACCTGAAGTCTTCTAAAGGATAAGTACACCATTGGGGATCCTTTTGTCTTGCTCTAACCAATTTCAGAAAAAATTAATAATTGTCTTGCCTGTGGAAAGCAAATACCTCTGAGATTTTCATTCTAACTGCGTCACCTGTTTAGGCCCAGACCACGACGCCCCTCGCTGTCGGTTTTGTGCCTTGTTCAACTCCCGAACTATTCATCGTCGGGCAATTTTTGTAGCTAAATTCTTTCGTTCTCTATCTCCGTACTTCAAAATGGCTTCGATAAGCCATCCGACTACCGATTTTCTGAAAATAACGTAAGGATAAAGACAGAGACAGACCGTGTAGGTCCAAAACAGCCGACAACACTACCGTTAAGCTAGTCGCTGGTCCACCGGTACTCAAGTGAGGCACTTTCGCAGCCCCTGATACCCGCTTCTACAGATTCGCAGGCCTCTACTGAGACCCATTCGAAGTCCGGTATGCTGCAAGATGCTTTGACTATGGAACCTGCGGATGTCTCTACCTTGGATGGGTCCGGAGCCGCTGTGCAGGCACCAGCTTCTGAGGGTGTATTCAGGCCTTCCGATTTTCATATTAAACAGACGGCTTTGTTTCAAACCAAAAATACAGAATTTCTCAGGCCTAAAGTTCGCATTACGCCTAGGAAACAGATTATCAAAGCGCATTCTCAGGCCCCACATGCCTCAAAAATGCATAGAATGGCTGAAGCCCTCATCACTTTAATTAGGGGAAGTCAGCCTTTCCCCCTCAGAGACCATGAACTGATTTTCCTTCTGTTTCTTCAGATCAGGAGTTTGATGACTCTGATCCTTCTGATTACCAGGACATACTCTTATGTACCTATAAGGATTCTAATGCAGAGGATTCCATTCCCTCTGCTTCCCCTCCAGAAGATTTTTCTTTTGGTGGAACCCTGCATACCTTTAGAAAGCATTTCCACTGGGAGAGCCAGGACTACTCTCAGTCCAAAAAGAGACTCAGGGAATTTTTAAACTTCCTCAGCACAGGCCTCTAGCTATCCCTCCTGTTCTGGAAATTGTAGATGATGTCTTTTTGGAATCCAGCCTTACCCCTGATACTTTGCCTTCAGCTCCCAGGAAACCTGATGGGTACTATAGAGTACCTGACTCCCACAAATTCCTCTTTAAGAATCCTACTCAGGATCCAGAGACCATTTCCCGGGACCTAAAGGCATTAAGGCTATAACTGCCAAACATCCTATCCCTTTGGACAGGAATTCTAGGGCTTTAGACAGATTGGGTACGAAGGTATACACCTCTGCTACTCTTACCATTGGGGCTTTAAATTGCCAGTTTCGTATGTTAAAAGTATCAGCAGCATATTATGGAGCTAATCAAACAGAAAATTATGTTGATTCCTGATTGTGCAGAACACAAAGATTTACAAGAGTTAATGCATTCTGCTAACCAAGTTGGTAAACATACTTTGCAATGTGGATTTGATGCCTTAGAAGCATCTTGCAGGGCTGCTGTCAGTGGGTCTGTTCTTAGAAAGCATGCTTGGCTTAAGCAACAAAACTTGCCAGATCATGTCAAAGCAAAATTACTAGATGCACCATTAAACCAAGAGTGTCTATTTGGCAATAATGCAGAAGTCCTCAAAAGGATGGAGGAGAAAGCTAAATCTATGCAAACTGTTAAAGATTTCCTACAAGTACAGCCACCTAGATTCAGTAGGCATTGGCCTTCTAAAAACTGGTCTTTCCCAGTCCCTTCCTGGCCTTCTCAGTCCAAGCCCAGGGGCAGCAGACCACCAAGACTTCAGTCTCAGGTTATCCACAGATCTAAGCAATGGAGTGCTCCCACTTCCAAAACAGGGAGTAGTAAGCCACCATCCCATGGTAAAATTGCACAATGACTTATCCTTAACTCTTCCAAGTCTGGCCCAAGTACTTGCACCTTTAGTTGGGAAACTTGCCCTGCATGCCAAAAACTGGGAGTACATAACCTGGGACAGATGGGTCTTGAACATTGTTTCCAAGGGATACAGATTCCACTTCCACTCACTCCCAACCCTAAGCGGATGGCCAGACCTCCCCCCAAACCAGTGGGCAGAGACCCAAAAGCAAGTACTTTCTCTTCTCGGTATCAAGGCTATGCAGCCTGTCCCAGCAGAACAAAGGGGACAAGGCTTTTATTCCAGACTATGTCTGGTACCCAGAAAAGAAAACTCTTGGAATCCTATCCTGTATCTGTCTGTCCTCATTACCTTTCTGGTGGTTCCAAAATTCAAAATGCTAACTCTCCACCAACTGCTTCCTATGCTAGCCAAGGATTCCTGGCTAGCAACCCTAGACTTGAAAGAAGCTTATCTGCACATTCCCATAAAGGAATCTTGCAGGAAATACCTATGCTTCAGAGCAGGCTCTATGCACTTTCAGTTCTCTGCACTTCCCTTTGGCTTATCTACTGCGCCCTGGGTGTTCACAAAATGCCTAGCTCCACCCATTGCATATTGCAGGCAGAGAAGAATTAAAATTTACCCATACTTGGACGATTGCCTGATTCAGGCAGACAGTCAGGAATTGCTGCCACAGCACCTGGCATTTTTAAAGACACTTCTAACTTCACTGGGGTACACATCAGTGAAAAGAAATCACAGCTGGTACCCAGCCAACAGATTGTATTCCTGGGAGCAAGCTTGAACACAATTTCCCAGAAGGCATTCCTCACTCCAGAGAAACAAATTTATTTGGCAAACTACTTCAATCTACTGGCCACCAAAACCCTGCTATCTGCAAGAAAAATACTGCAAGCCCTAGGGTTCATGTCCTCTTGCATTCTACTAATTCCATATGCAAGACCGCATATGAGGAAACTTCAATGGTACCTAAAAAGTCTCTGGTGTCAACATTCTCAGGGCCTGGAAACAATGATTCCTATCATTACTTTCCCAAGGACAGAGTTCCTTTGGTGGGCAGAGGCCTGCAACCACAACAAGGGGACTCCCTTTCACTGTACCCCCTGCCGCCCAACCCTAACAACAGACTCATCAGACTATGCATGGGGGGCTCACATGGCAGGGCAGTGTGTTCAGGGCAAATGGAGCCCAAAGCAAAGGCACCTGCATATCGATCAGAAAGAAATGTTAGCTGTACATAATGCTCTGACAGCCTTCAAAGACCTTATTCTTCCAGGGCAACTATTGGTAAAGACAGACAACACTACAGTTATGTGGTACATAAACAAGCAGGGGGGAACCCATTCCTACCCACTCTGCAGATTAGCCATGGCTCTGTGGAACACAGCCTTGAGCAGCCAAGTGCACCTGCAAGCTCAATTCCTGCCAGGCAAGCTAAATTCACTGGCAGACAAATTAAGCAGAAATCTCATGGACCCACACAAGTGGAAACTGGAACCCAGAATATTCAAGCTGTTGAGGAGCCAGATGGGGGCACCAGAAGTGGACCTTTTTGCTTCCCTTTGGAACTATCAATTGAGCAAATATTGCACCAGAACTCCCCACATCTATGCCTTTCCCCCGCTGTTCCTCCTCTCGAAGGTTCTACTAAAGATCAAACAGGACAAGCCAAGGACAATCCTGATTGCACCAGACTGGTCACACCAGCACTGGTACCCTCTTTTGCGCAGTCTGACAGGGCTGCTGCCATGGCACCTGCCTCAGACTCCTTCCCTGCTGTCTCAGCAGGAGGGCCAGATTCTGCACCCTCAGCTACAGACCCTGAACCTAGCAGCTTGGCTCATCCTCTGAATTCTTCACCAGTGACTCTCAGTAAGCAGGTGCTGGATGTCATTCTTGAGGCAAGGAGGCCTAGTACTAGAAAATCCTATTTGGAAAAGTGGAAAAGATACTGCTCCTGGAGCCATTCTCGGGAATGGACACAATTGTGCCCAACTTACCTCATATACGAGACTACTTAACAGAAATGCTCCACAAAGGCCTATCCTTCTCTTCAATTAAGATTCATGCCTCTGCCACCTCTGCTCATTATAATACTGAGCCACCCTTTTTCTCTCATCCTCTGATCAAACAGTTCCCGAGAGGAGCCAAAAATTTAACACCCTCCAGGAGAGCTCCCACTCCTGCCTGGGGGCTTAACTTTGTATTGGTAAAGCTCATGCTTCCACCCTTCGAACCTGCTGCCACAACAGAGTTAAAATTCCTCTCATGGAAGACCGCTTTATTTCTAGCCATCACTTCAGCAAGAAGAGTGTCCGAGTTGCAGGCCCTTATGGCTGTGGAACCCTTCATGATCTTCCATGCAGACAGGGTTTCCCTCAGGGCTAACCCATCATTTATGCCCAAGGTGGTATCTAGTGTGGCTTTAAACCAATCCATTCATTTGGCAACTTTTTTCCCTAATCCTCAGAATAAAGGGGAAAGGATCCTGCACTCCCTGGATGTGCACAGGCAGCTCCGGTTCTATCTGGACAGGACTAAGCTTTTCAGAAAATCTGACCAGCTGCTAGTCAGCTTTGCTGCAGGGGCAGAGGGCAAAGCCATTTCAAAGCAAGCCATTTCTAAATGGATAGCACACTGCATCATTTTCTGCTACAGGCAACATGGGAAACCTACCCCACAGGGGGTCAGAACACATTCCACTAGGGCTACATCAACCTTTACAGCATTTCTCGGGTGAGTCCCTACCAGGAACATCCTAGAAGCTGCAACTTGGAACTCTGTACACACTTTCACCAAGCATTACCACTTACCTATCCAGAGATGGATTTGCCACAGCAGTCTTACAGGGCCTGATTGCCAGCCCTAATGCTTCTTAACTACCTCCACCCTTCCTTAGCTTTGGGAATCAACCCAAATGTGATGACTGCAACAGTGAAACACGAAGAACATAGTACAGTTGCGTACACTTACCATAAATGTAGATGTTTGAGTGTATTCATTGTTGCAGTCCTGGTTACCCTCCCTCCAGCCCCCTGACTTCTCTTTACTTCTACCTACCTTTTTTGATTAGCATATCTTATATCATGTGTATTTGCTTTTTGCTGGAGGTGATGTCCTTCATGGATGCATCTGCAGTCATAACAAATGGGTTGTCCTGTCGTCAGGCAGCCCTTCAGTCGGCCGGATTCCAAAGTCTGGGTCCGGCTTCGGCTGATGTCGCACTTCACCCGACGTCATCTCTGCTGGTCTTCGGGTATAAAGGCATCAGCCGACACCATTTTCCTCAGTCTTTCTTGCCGCGTGGCACCCGAAGCAGAAGCTGTTCGAGTGCCGGTCGGTCAGATCCAGAGGTTACTACTACCGAATACTACTTCGAAGACTTCTAAAAAGCTAAGTACCCCGTTGGGGACTCTTTCTTGCCTCAGCCGATGTCAGAAAAAGTCAATAACTGTTTAACTTGTGGAAAACAAATACCTCATAAAGATTTCCACTCTTACTGTCTGCCTTGCTTAGGCCCAGACCACGACGTAGCAGCCTGTTCGGCCTGTGCTTCCTTCAACCGGCGAACGCTTAGGCGTCGGTCGGAGTTTGCTGAACAGTTTTTCGGCTCAGATTTTGCGTACATTATGCCGTCGGATCCTCCGACTACCCAAATTGTTAAACGCAAAGAAAAGACCGACACTCACGGTCTGCGGTTTCGCCGAAACCACGGTTAAGCAAGCCATGAGTGTCTCGGTTTCGGCGAAACCGAGAAAACCGGTCAATCTTCAGCCGAATCCATGACTACTACTGAGGCTCCTGCTACCTTAGTTGAATCGGCCTCAGAAATTTTGCCTACAACTGTGGTTCCTAGTGATTTATCAGACACCATCCCTTTGGATGTCTCTACCCCAGCACGTGGTGCTGCTAGGCCTCCTGCAGCCATGTCTATTAAGGCCTTTGCCAGGGCTAAAGCAGCCAAATCTGCTAAATCAGTGCCTGTTAAGCCCCCCTTCACACAGGCCCACTTCAAGTTCACAAATGCTTACTCTGGCAGAAGATTTAATATCCTTAATTAGGGGATCCCAATCTCACCCAGACAGGGCCTCTCAGCCCCCAGAAAAGAGACCTAGAGCAGAGCCCCCCGAGCCAGTGTCCTCTGATGATTCTGCGGATGACTCAGACATTACAGACCAGCCAGAGGCTCCTTTTTCTACTTATGAAGATTCCGATGCTGAAGAATCCATTCCAGCTGCCTCTCCACCAGAGGAATTTTCCTTTGAGGAAACCTTACATGCCATGAGAGAACAATTCCAATGGCAGGGACAAGATTTCTCAGATTCAAGAAAAAGGCTTAGGACTTTTCTGCACTTACCACAACATAGACCCTTAGCTATACCTCCTGTACTGCCTGTTGTGGATGATGCATTTAATGATGTTTGCACTGCTCCTGATTCTTTACCTCCAGCCCCTACCAAACCAGATAGATTTTACAGGGTGCCAGACACTCATCACCACCTATACAAGGCCCCTCTTACAGATCCCGAAACTATATCCCAGGGGCCTAAGGCAGTAGCCTCGACCACAGCAAAAAACCCTATTCCTTTTGAAAGGGAATCCAGGTCCTTAGAGATGGGGGAAAAAAGTTTACACCTCTGCTACTCTCTCAGCTAGAGCTTTAAACTGTCAGTTTCATATGATTCAATACCAAGAGTTTATGCTTGATCAGTTAACTAAAAAACTGTCCTCTGATGAATCCTTAGATAAGAAATATGTATTAGAAATGGTGAATAACATCCAACAGGTTAGTAACCATTCCTTAAAATGTGGCTATGATGCACTGGAGGCTTCATTTAGATCAGCCATGACTGGCACAGTGATAAGAAGGCATGCATGGTTGAAAGAACAGGTCTTACCGGATCATGTTAAAAAGCAAAGCTGTTAGATGTCCCTATGGATAAGGCCAGTCTATTTGGTACACCTGCCCAGCAAGTAATGAAGAAAATGGAAGAAAAGGCAAAATCTGTACAAACAGTTAAAGATTTCTTTCAGGTTCAGCCCCCAAGGTTTAGCAGGAACTGACCTGCCAAAAACTGGTCCTTTCCAGACTCCACCAAATCCCAAAGGGGCAGGAATAGGCGCTCTAGAGGCAGAAATCAATCCAGAGGAGGTGCCTACAGAAGGGCGACAGTGGCAAGGCAATACCGAGGCACAGACACAACCACTGCCACTGCAACAGGACAATCACAGTGACTTGGCTCTGACACCGCCTACCAGAGAGCTAATCGTAGCATCTTTAGGGGGAAAGTTAGCCTTATTTTGGAAAAAATGGCAGTATAACACAAAAGACAAGTGGATTTTGCAAACCATAGACCAAGGCTACCGGTTTCACTTCCACACCTTACCAGTAAAAGAGGAATGCCAAACCTACCTCCAAATCAAAAAATAGAAGCTCTACAGCAGATAGTGAAATTAACAAAGATGACTCTAGATCTCATAAAAAATGGAGACATGACCTGTTTTATTGCCAAATTCAAATACCTCAGATTCTTCAGTCAGAGGCTGTAATCAGTCTCAGATTCATTAGCTCCAGATTTCTGTTTTGCCAAGAAAAGGATCAGAAGTCATGGTAGATCCATATTCTCGAGCACTGCGTCCTTATTTTGGCCCTTAGTGGTCTCAAGCAAAACCCTTCCTAACCCCCCTTTCAGTTTCCCGGGCCTTAACAAGCCTTAGCCCAAAGGGCCCCCAAGTCAATTTTCCGGCAAAAAATTATCCAAAAAATTAAAAGGGAAAAATCATGGACCCAACAAATGGAAACTGGAACCCAGAATATTCAGGGTGTTGAGGAACCAGTGGGGCACCAGAAGTGGACCTTTGCTTCCCTTTGAACTATCAATTGAGCAAATATTGCACCAGAACTCCCCACATCTATGCCTTTCCCCGTCCTCCTCTCAAGGTTCTACTAAAGATCAAACAGGACAAGCCAAGGACAATCCTGATTGCACCAGACTGGTCACACCAGCACTGGTACTTTCAGTCTGACAGGGCTGCTGCCATGGCACCTGCCTCAGACTCCTTCCCTGCTGTCTCAGCAGGAGGGCCAGATCTGCACCCTCAGCTACAGACCCTGAACCTAGCAGCTTGGCTCATCCTCTGAATTCTTCAGACTCTCAGTAAGCAGGTGCTGGATGTCATTCTTGAGGCAAGGAGGCCTAGTACTAGAAAATCCTATTTGGAAAAGTGGAAAAGATACTGCTCCTGGAGCCATTCGGAATGGACACAATTGTGCCCAACTTACCTCATATCTAGACTACTTAACAGAAATGCTCCACAAAGGCCTATCCTTCTCTTCAATTAAGATTCATGCCTCTGCCATCTCTGCTCATTATAATACTGAGCCATTTTCTCATCCTCTGATCAAACAGTTCGAGAGGAGCCAAAATTTAACACCCTCAGGAGAGCTCCCACTCCTGGGGCTTAACTTTGTATTGGAAAGCTCATGCTTCCACCCTTGAACCTGCTGCCACAGAGTTAAAATTCCTCTCATGGAACAGCTTTTCTAGCCACTTCAGCAAGAAGAGTGTCTGAATTGCAGGCCCTTATGGCTGTGGAACCCTTCATGATCTTCCATGCAGACAGGGTTTCCCTCAGGCTAACCCATCATTTATGCCCAAGGTGGTATCAGTGTGGCTTTAAACCAATCCATTCATTTGCAACTTTTTCCTAATCCTCAGAATAAAGGGAAAGGATCCTGCACTCCCTGGATGTGCACAGGCAGCTTTCTATCTGGACAGGACTAAGCTTTTCAGAAAATCTGACCAGCTGCTAGTCAGCTTTGCTGCAGGGCAGAGGGCAAAGCCATTTCAAAGCAAGCCATTTCTAAATGGATAGCACACTGCATCATTTTCTGCTACAGGCCATGGGAAACCTACCCACAGGGGTCAGAACACATTCCACTAGGGCTACATCAACCTTTACAGCATTTCTCGGGTGAGTCCCTACCAGGAACATCCTGGAAGCTGCAACTTGGAACTCTGTACACACCAAGCATTACCACTTACCTATCCAGAGATGGATTTGCCACAGCAGTCTTACAGGGCCTGATTGCCAGCCCTAATGCTTCTAACTACCTCCACCTTCCAGCTTTGGGAATCAACCCAAATGTGATGACTGCAACAGTGAAACACGAAGAACATAGTACAGTTGTACACTTACCATAAATGTAGATGTTTGAGTGTATTCACTGTTGCAGTCCTACCCTCCAGCCCCTGACTTACTTCTACCTACCTTTTTGATTAGCATATCTTATATCATGTATTTGCTTTTGCTGGAGGTGTTCCATACCAAATTGCTTCCTATTTTGGGGCACCTGACATCTGGGGCAAGAAAACTGAATGGCCGGCATCCCTGACGACCTGACATCATGGAAGACAGCATCCGATGCAGAAATCCCAAGACTCTGGTATTCAGGCCAACTGAGGCTACCTGCAGGCAGATAACCCAAATGATGTTCTTCGTGACTGTTGCAGTTATTACATTTTGGTAATCCTGCTGGCAGGTTGCCCTGTCGCCTGAATTCAAATCCTGGGTCTCAGCTGCTGTCGCCTTCTGCGGTATAAAAATAAGCAGCCAACGCCATTTTCTTTAGTCTTTCCTGCGCGTGCCTGAAGCAGAAGCAGTTCGCTCGGCACTTTTTCTGTATTTCAGATCAAGTCTTCAGCCAGTACCCCATTGAAACTTTCTTGCTCCAGACCGATGTCAGAAAATTGCATTTTGTGGAAAGCAAATACTTTCTCATTACCACCTAGGCCCTTACAACCTTTCTGGTTGTGATGTGCATTTTAATGATTTTGCACTGCTCCTGATTCTTTACCTCCAGCCCCTAAAACCCGATAGATTTTACAGGGTGCCAGACACTCATCACCACCTATACAAGGCCCTCTTGCAGATCCCGAAAATATATCCCAGGGGCCTAAGGCAGTAGCCTACCACAGAAAAAACCCCATTCCTTCTGAAAGGGAATCCAGGTCCTTAAAAGATGGGGAAAAAGTTTACACCTCTGCCCCTCTCAGCTAGAGCTTTAAACTGTCAGTTTCAATGATTCAATACCAAGAGTTTATGCTTGATCAGTTAACTAAAAACTGTCCTCTGATGAATCCTTAGATAAAAAATATTAGAAATGGTGAATAACATCCCAAAAGGTTAGTAACCATTCTTAAAATGAGGCTATGATGCACTGGAGGCTGCATTTAGAACAGCCAAGACTGGCACAGTGATAAGAAGGCATGCATGGTTGAAAGAACAGGTCTTACCGGATCATGTTAAAGCAAAGCTGTTAGATGCTCCTATGGATAAGGGTCTATTTTGGGACACCTGCCCCGCAAATAATGAAGAAAAAGGAAGAAAAGGCAAAATCTGTACAAACAGTTAAAGATTTCTTCAGGTTCAGCCCCAAGGTTTAGCAGGAACTGGCCTGCCAAAAATTTGGGCCTTTCCAGACTCCACAAATCCCCAAAGGGGGAGGAATAGACGCCAGAGGCAGAAATCAATCCAGAGGAGGTGCCTACAGAGGGCCCGTGGCAAGGCAAAAGGCACAGACAACCCCTGCCACTGCAACAGGACAATCACAGTGACTTCTCTGACACCCCCACCAGGGCAAATAGCAGCACCTTTTGGCGGGAAAATTATTATTTTCAAAAATTTGGGACTATATCACAAAAGACAAGTGGATTTTGCAAACCATAGACCAAAGGTTCCTTTTCCCCCCCCTTACCAGTAAAAGAGGAATGCCAAACCTACCTCCAAATCAAAACAGAAGCTCTACAGCAGATATGAAATTAACAAAGATGAGAGCTGTGGAAAGAGTACCAATAACAGAACAGGAAAAGGATTCTACTCCAGACTCCTAGTACCAAGAAAAGAAAAAGTTGGAGACCTATTCTCGACCTGTCCATCTTAAACACATACATCATTGTCCCAAAATTCAAAATGCTGACCCTACAGCAACTTCTTCCCATGCTGGGCAAGGAGTGTTGGCTGGTAACTCTAGATCTCAAGGAGGCATACCTGCACGCCCCATTCGACCAAATTGCAGAAGATACCTCAGATTTCTTGCAGGATCAGAGCATTATCAATTCTCAGCATTGCCCTTTGGCTTATCTATGCCCAGAGTATTCACAAAATGCATGGCAACAGTAATCGCTCACTGAAGACAACAGGGAATCCAAATTTATCCATACCTGGACGACTGCCTGTTACAAGCGGACAACAAAGCAAGCTGACAACAGATTTACAAAGGGTCATTTACTTGCTACAAGCCCTGGGATACACAGTCAATTTACAAAAGTCAAGGATACCATCCCAAACAAGAACATTCTTGCGAATTGGAATAAACTGGCATTCTAACTGCAGAAAACAAAAGAACTCCTCTTTACTTCTTGGCATTAACAAAACAGAACAAACTAAAGAAAAGTTCTGCAGGCCTTGGGCTTCATGGCATCATGCATAATCTTGGTCCCACATGCCGTACTGCATATGAGAAAGCTACAGTGGTACCTAAAGAATTTATGGTCTCACACAGGCACAGCTTAGAAACAGAAATCCCACTAATCCCATGCCTAAAACAGGAGTTCCTATGGTGGGCTCAAGCATGCCAGTCAAACCCAGGCTTACCCTTCTACAACTTTCAAGCAAGCCAAACCATCACAACGGACGCCTCAGACCTAGGATGGGGGGCGCACATGCTGGACAAATGCATACAAGGATTGTGGACTCAAGACCAGCTGCACCTGCACATAAACCAAAAGAAATGCTGGCAGTAAAACTGGCAATCCAAAATTCAGACCATTCCTCAAAGAAGGCCATTTGATGATAAGGACAGACAACACCACAGTCATGTGGTACATCAACAAACAGGGAGGCACTCATTCATACCCCCCATGCAGAATGACTTTGGACCTTTGGGATCTGGCTCGCTACAACATCCAGTTACAGGCAATATTTGTGCCCGGAAAGAGAACACCTAGCAGACATGTTAAGCAGAACCACCTCGGATGCTCACGAATGGATGCTACACCGGACATCTTCAAGGCCATCACAAAGAAATGGGGAATGCCACAAATAGATCTATTCGCATCCCACTAATCACCAGCTCAAAATTCTGCACAAGGACATTCCACCCATTTCAATGGAAACCTACCCCACAGGGGGTCAGAACACATTCCACTAGGGCTACATCAACCTTTACAGCATTTCTCGGGTGAGTCCCTACCAGGAACATCCTGGAAGCTGCAACTTGGAACTCTGTACACACTTTCACCAAGCATTACCACTTACCTATCCAGAGATGGATTTGCCACAGCAGTCTTACAGGGCCTGATTGCCAGCCCTAATGCTTCTTAACTACCTCCACCCTTCCTTAGCTTTGGGAATCAACCCAAATGTGATGACTGCAACAGTGAAACACGAAGAACATAGTACAGTTGCGTACACTTACCATAAATGTAGATGTTTGAGTGTATTCACTGTTGCAGTCCTGGTTACCCTCCCTCCAGCCCCCTGACTTCTCTTTACTTCTACCTACCTTTTTTGATTAGCATATCTTATATCATGTGTATTTGCTTTTTGCTGGAGGTGTTCCATACCATGAAATTGCTTCCTATTTTGGGGGCACCTGACATCTGGGGCAAGAAAAACTGATGTAATGGCATCGGCTGCATATTTTATACCCCTGACGACCTGACATCATGGAAGAAGCGACAGCATCCGATGCAGAAATCCCAAGACTCTGGTATTCAGGCCAACTGAGGCTACCTGCAGGCAGATAACCCAAATGATGTTCTTCGTGTTTCACTGTTGCAGTTATTACATTTTGGTAATCCTGCTGGCAGGTTGCCCTCAGTCGGCCTGAATTCCAAAGTCCTGGGTCCTGCGTCAGCTGCTGTCGCCCCTTCCCTGACGTCAGGTCGTCAGGGGTATAAAATAAGCAGCCAACGCCATTTTCTTTAGTCTTTCCTGCTGCGCGGTGCCTGAAGCAGAAGCAGTTCGCAAGTGCCGGTCGGCCGACTCCTGAGATTTTCGTGTTCGAGTTTCAGATCCGAAGTCTTCAATAAAGCCAAGTACCCCATTGGGGAAACTTTTTTCTTGCTCCAGACCGATGTCAGAAAAAGTAAATTGCATTTCTTGTGGAAAGCAAATACCTCATAAGGACTTTTATTCTTTCTGTATTCCTTGCCTAGGCCCTGATCACAACATTTCTGGTTGTCAGTTTTGTGCTAGATTTAACCAACACACTAAGCGTCGGAATGATTTTGCTTTGAACTATTTTGGACGCCGGTTTAATTATCCAGAAATGTCATCGGATAGCCATCCAACTACCGGAATTCACAAAAAACGCAAAGAAAAGGAGAGATAGACAACCGAGGCCCAAAACCGACGACGAAGCTTCTCCTAAGCCAGTTCAATGAGGCGCTTTTGCAGCCCCTAACGCCAGCTACTGACTCCCACATGGAGTCGGCCATGCCACTGGAAACTCAAGGTATTGGAGCCTCTGATACTATTCCTTCAGATGGGTCCAGAGACGCTGAGCAGGCACCGGCTTCTGAGGATGTTTACAGACCTAAACATCTTTACCTTAAACCGACTTCAGCTTCAAAGGCAAAGACTAAAGCACCTTCTAAAGCAAAGAAACAAACTCAAGAGCTACGTGGTCAGGTCCCTATGTCACCCAATGGGTTGCTAAATGGCTTACTGATAGAACCCACACTGTAAAAGTAGCCAACTCCAAATCCAGCTCCAGACAAGTGACAAGTGGAGTACCTCAGGGTTCAGTCTTGGGGCCGCTCTTGTTTGGCATCTACTTCTCTGAAGTACAGGTCAACACTAAGGGACTCTGGCTAACAAAGTTTGCAGATGACTGCAAACTGTGAGCCATTATTGAATCCCCAAATGATGTGGATACTCTACAAAAGGGCCTTACAGAAACATATGCTTGGTGCCAGAGCCATGGGCTCAAGCTCAATGCCAAGAAATGTATTGTTATCCCCTTTGGGGAAAAAACATGTATCCATGAATTACGATATAGGTAGCAGTACACTAAACACAGAAAGAGTGATAAGAGACTTAGGGACACAGGTGGGCAGTGGTCTCACCTTCGATAACCACATCGCCACAACAGTCAGGAAATCCTTCTATGTGGCACACCTCATCACGAAGGGCTTTTCATCCAGAAAAAAAGGAGGTCATTGTCCCACTATACTCATCCCTCATTAGACCCATTATAGAATACAACGCCCCATTTGGTATGTACCTCTCAAGACATCTGCAACAACTGGAAAGGCCTCAAATACCTCACTAAAAGAATCACAGGCCTAAAGCAGATGCCCTATGCTGACCGCCTTAAAAAACTCCAGCTATACTCTGTCGCATATCGTCTACTCAGAGGCGATCTCTGCTTAACATACAAGGCCATGTCAAACCCAGAGCTGTTGGACATGCTACACTTAAGAAATCCCAATCCCTCAGAGCTACGCTCCAGGGATCTAAACCTTGTCATCACAATAAACAAAACATGCTGGAGGGATAGGTTCCTGACCCAGAGACTCCCAGACTCTGGAATAGATTGCCCATACATGTCAAGCAGAGTGCCTCTTTGGACCTCTTCAAGAGGAACCTTGACGTTTGGATGGGAGAAAGGAAATTCACCCCAGGGATCACGTCAAGTCGCCCTGCTAGACAGGGGTCCAGGAAAGTAAATAATGTGGGAAGAAATAGCCAGGGAATTGTTATGGCTAGGCTTGTATAGGCCCTAGGGCTGATAGCCTAGTACCAACCTATGAACCTATGAAATAACAGATGCTCAAAATGGACGAAGACTTGATTACCTTGATCAGGGGTTCCCATCCCCCTCCTGATAAGAGGTCTAGGCAAGAGACTGACTATGAATCTTCAGATCAGGTTTCCATTTCTGCTGATTCCTCTTCTGATCAGGAATATTCTCTTTCCCCCTATGAGGATTCTGATGCTGAAGCATTTATACCTTCAGCTTCTCCTCCAGAGGACTATTCTTTTGGAGAAACCTTGCATACCATGAGGGAGCATTTCCACTGGGAGAGCCAAGATTTTTCAGAATCTGAAAAGAGGCTCAGGGATTTCCTTTTACTACCTCAACACAGGCCACTAGCCATTCCACCTGTGTTAGACATTGTAGATGTGTTTTCGGAGTCTAGTCTTACCCCTGACTCCTTACCTCCAGCTCCTGTTAAGCCTGACAGGTATTACAGGGTTCCTGACTCTCATAAATTCCTTTTTAAAAACCCTGCTGCAGACCCAGAAACTATTTCTCAGGGTCCCAAAGGAGTTGAGGCTTCTGCTGCAAAAAACCCTACCCCCTCTGACAGAGATTCTAGGGCACTGGATAGATGGGGGGAAAAAAGGTTTACACATCTGCTACCTTGGCTATAAGGGCCTTAAACTGTCAGTTTCATATGCTTTAATATCAGCAACATGTCATGGCATTGCTTAAACAGAAAATGTTAAACTCTGAATGTGCAGAAAACAAGGAAATGCAGGATTTATTGCATGCAGCTGAACATGTTGGAAAGCATACTTTGCAATGTGGTTTTGATTCTTTGGAGGCCTCCTGCAGGGCCGCAGTTACGGGCTCTGTAATTAGGAGCCATGCTTGGTTAAAGGAACAAAATCTGCCTGATCATGTCAAAGTTAAATTATTAGATGCACCTTTACAGCATGATACTTTGTTTGGTGTTAAGGCAGAAGAGGTGTTAAAGAAAATGGAGGACAAAGCTAAATCTATGCAAACGGTCAAAGATTTTTTACAAGTACAGCCACCTAGGTTTAGTAGACACTGGCCAACAAATAATTGGTCCTTTCCTGTGTCAGACAGACCTCAGAGACAGATCCCAGGCGCAAGGTTCATACAGATCAAAGCAATGGGGTGCTTCTACCTCCAAAGTTGGAGAAGACAAGTCACAACCATACAGGAAACAGTCCCAATGACTTCCCTGCCTGCACCAAGCACTTATCTCCTGGCAGCACCCTTAGGGGGAAAATTAGCACCTTTTTCTCAAAACTGGCACATTATAACCCAGGACAAGTGGGTTCTAAATATCGTGTCACAAGGCTACAAGTTCCATTTCCATACTCTGCCAAAGGCAAACGGCTGGCCAGATCTGCCAAAAAATCAACGGGCAGAGGCACAAAAACAAGTCTCATCCCTCATGGACATGGGGGCCATTCAACAAGTACCAGAGCAAGAACAGGGACAAGGATTTTACTCAAGACAGTTCTTGGTACCCAGAAAGGACAAGGCCTGGAGACCAATACTTGACCTGTCTATTGTGAACACATTCCTGGATATACCAAAATTCAAGATGTTAACTTTGCAGCAGCTTTTGCCCATGCTGGGCAAGAATGCTTGGCTTGTGACTTCCTGCATGTCCCAATCAGACAAATATGCAGAAGATACCTCAGATTCAAGGCTGACTCAATGCATTACCAATTCTCTGCACTGCCCTTTGGCTTATCTACTGCGCCCAGGGTCTTTACAAAGTGCCTGGCACCAGTAATTGCATTCTGCAGACAAAGAGGAATACAAATATATCCATACTTGGACGACTGTCTAATTCAAGCAGAGAACAAGGACATTCTTCTACAGCATCTGGCATTTGTGAAAAAACTTCTAACATGCCTAGGGTACACAGTCAACGAAAAGAAATCAAAACTAATACCCTCTCAAGAGAGAATATTCCTGGGTGCAAGCTTAAATACAACTGCCCAGATGGCTTATCTCACTCCAGACAAAGGCAACTGACTACCTATTTCAAAATGTTGGCAACAAAGGTCCAGTTATCTGCAAGAAAAATTCTGCAGGCTTTGGGCTTCATGGCATCCTGCATCCTACTAATTCTATATGCAAGACTGCATATGAGGAAACTTCAATGGTATCTAAAAAGTGTTTGGCCTCAACATTGCCACAGCCTGGGAACTATGATTACTCTCATTCCCTGCCTGCAACAGGAGTTTCGATGATGGGCAAAGGCTTGTCACCAAAACAAGGGACAGCCATTCACATTACCCCCAGCCAGGCAGACACTAACAACGGATGCATCAGATTATGCCTGGGGTCCCACATGGCAGGAAGATGCATTCAGGGCACATGGACCTCAAACCAAATGCATCTACATATCCATCAAAGAGAGATGCTACCTGTTCAAAATGCCCTGACAGCCTTCAAGGACCTACTTCATCCAGGACAACTACTGATAAAGACAGACAACACCATGATCATGTGGTATATAAAGAAGCAGGTGGGCAGACATTCTTACTCCCTTTGCAGACTAACCATGACTTTGTGGGACACAGCATTGACTTACTAAGTACATCTGCAGGCACAATTCCTGCCAGGAAGGAAAAATACTCTGGCAGATGAACTAAGCAGAAACTTCATGGATCCCCATGAGTGGCAGCTGGATCCACAAGTTTTCAGCATAACAAGGAAATGGGGATGCCCGGACATAGATCCTTTTGCCTCCCCTCACAACTACCAACTAAAAAGATTCTGCACAAGGATTTATCACAGACAAGCATGGAAAGTGGAAGCCCTATCAGTATATGCCTTTCCCCCTCTGCCTCTCCTCCCCAAGGTACTCCTAAAGGTCAGACAGGAGAAGCCAAAGATGATACTGATTGCTCCAGACTGGCCCTGCCAGTATTGGTATCCAGTACTAAGGAACTTGTCTCAATGCCCAGCTTGGACCTTACCTCAAATACCTTATCTACTGTCCCAGCAAAACAATCGGATCCTGCACAGCCAACTCAGGACTTTAAACCTGGCAGCATGGCGGATAATGTAGTCATACAAAACACACCTCTCAGTAAAGCTGTGATGGATGTCATTTTGGAAGCCAGAAGGCCTGGCACTAGAAAATCTTATGCTGGAAAATGGAAGAGATTCTGTGCTTGGAACTAGGCACAAGGAACTGATACAGCTGTGCCAAATATTCCTCAGATTTTGCAATACTTAACTGAGATGCTGGACAAAGGACTATCTTTTTCATCTATTAAAATTCATGCCTCTGCCATTTCGGCTCATTACAATACAGAGCCACCAATCTTTTCTCATCCCTTATTAAAGCAGTACCTCAGAGGAGCCAAAAATTTAAGGCCTCCAAGGAGATCACCAATGCCTGCATGGGACCTCAACTATGTCTTGGAAAAACTCACCCTGCCTCCTTTTGAGCCAGCTGCTATTGCTGATATAAAGTTTTTATCTTGGAAAACAGCTCTGCTCCTAGCAATAACTCCTGCAAGACAAGTTTCAGAGCTACAGGCACTCATGGCTGTGGAACCTTTTTATCATTTTTTTTATCCAGACACTGTCTCCCTGAGGACAAACCCAACATTTATGCCTAAGGTGGTGTCCAGTTTGGCCCTTAACCAAACTATTCACCTGCCAACTTTTTATCCAAATCCTACAGAACACGGGGGAGAGAATTCTGCATTCTTTGGACATACGTAGACAGCTTAGATTCTACTTTGGACAGAACCAAAGTTTTCAGAAAGACAGAACAATTACTAGTGACGTATTCTGCAGGATCACAAGGAAAGGCTATCTCAAAGCAGACTATTTCAAAGTGGATAGGCCACTGCATTCGTTTCTGCTATGTACACCATGGCAAGCCAGTACCTAAGGGCATTAGGCCACATCCAACCAGAGCTGCAGCCACTTCAGCAGCCTTTCTCAGGGGAGTACCTACCAAGGACATTTTAGATGCTGCTACTTGGAGTTCAGTGCACACCTTTACAAAGCACCATCATCTGCCACTCTACTCTAAATCCAGGGCAGGCTTTCCCACTGCAGTTCTGCAGGGCCTCATAGCCGCTCCTAATGCTGTTTAACTCCAGCCTCCCAACCATAACTTTGGGACTGTACCCAAATGTAATGACTGCAACAGTGAAATACGAAGAACATAGTACAGTTGTGTACACTTACCATAAATGTAAATGGAGTGTATTCACTGTTGCAGTCCAGGTTACCCACCTGCCGTCCCCCTTTTCTTCTGATGGAACCTATCTTTCCTTCTCTGAGTTATACAACCTATGTGGTGTATTTGCTTTGTAGATGAAGGTAAAGTTTATATTGATGCATGTAATTTTATATATATATATATAAATATATATATATATATATATATATATATATATATATATATATATATAAATATATATATATAAATTTTGGCAACCCTTTTAGGGGGCACCTGACATCTGGGGCAAGAAAAACTAAAGAAAATGGCGTCGGCTGCTTCTTTTATACCTCTGACGTCAGGGAAGGGGCGACAGCAGCCGACGGAGGACCCAGGACTTTGGAATTCAGGCCGTCTGAGGGCAACCTGCCAGCAGGATTACCCAAATGTAATGACTGCAACAGTGAATACACTTGAACATCTACATTTATGGTAAGTGTACAGAATTGTACTTTTTGCCACATTGTTATGCCTTTCAGTATAGAATCCTTCTGGCATTAGTATGTTGCAACGAGGTACATAACCGTTTCCAGTTCTCTTTTATAAAACCTACATTTGTCCGTTTCTACCACAGGTTCAATGGACTTTGTAAACCAACGTGTACGTAGCCCACTGTCTTGGGCCACCAATATGATCCTTTCATTTCTTGGTTTAAATTCACCTCTCCTTAACCATTCCTGCATTCGTTCCTGATCGACCTGAGGTTCTTCCAGAAGTTTTCTGTACTGGCAACTATATTTATGCTTTTTCCACATTTCTTGTCTTCACATCTGGTCCTTCACCTTATATTCTTTTTGTTGTTTTGGCACATTCAGTTGCTGCCTGATTTTTATCTACTCATGGTTTGATTTCCATTCCTGCTTGACGCCGATATGCTTCTGCTAGCCTAAGCAAAAAGTAATCTTAGATTTATTCTCCTCATGTTTCAAAACTTTCACTACATTTGGGTCTTGTGAGGTCAGCAAATATGTGTAGAGTCCCACGACTGCAGATCTATACATATAATCGATTTCAAAGAGGCCCATCCCTCCTTCAGAACAGGCAATATATAATCTTATTATGCACTGATTTGTATATATCATTTGATGAGCATGAAGCATCCTCCTTGTTTCCATCTAACCTAGCCAGCACATTGTGGGGCCAGTCAATCGCTCCAAAACTGTAAGTTAGGACAGGAAGAGCAAATTGGTTTATAGCTTGGATTTTGTTCCTAGGTGTCAAAGCTGTTTTCAGGATTAATTTAAGTCATCTGAAGTACTCAAGTTTTATTTGCATTTGTTTATATTTTATTGTTGATCATTCATCAATTCCCAAATATTTATACACTCCGTCTTGCTCAAGTTCTTTTATATCACATTCTTGTCCCAAACTGATGTTTTATTGGTGCTGCAGTTTTCCTACTTTAAAGGTTGCTTTTGCACATTTATCAAGACCAAATGACATTCTTATATCATCTGAAAAAGTTTTGACAACTTGCATTTGTGTTTTCAGTTCCTCATCTGATGAGCTATACAGTTTCAAATCGTTGATAAAGAGAAGATAAGTCTTTGCACTTTGTTGTTTTCTAGGAGCCAAATTATAGCCGTGACTTAAGCTGTTAAGTAGACTGCTTAATGGATTAAGGGCAAGACAGAATACCAGCGGTGATAGTCGTCCTGGAATATCCCCCTTTGGATTTTCATCCCTGGAATAATAAGTTGTCCTTTATCATGGCTTAGTTGTAAAGTGGCCTGCCACTGTTTCATGGTCACTGTAATGTAATCGATCAGTGTAGGTTGTATCGTGCCCATTTTTAAGCACTCTTTTATCCATGAATGTGGGATACCATTGAATGCTTTTTTATAGTCAATCCAGGCCATATTTAAATAAAGTCATAATGAAGAACTGTAAAAAGGGGACGAATTTAACAACAAATGATACTTTGTTCCATGTGACTTTCTTTTATTGCCCTTTTGTTCTATTGTCATAATTGAGTTTTCTTCTAAATGACTATAAACTCCGTTGGCATCAATTCCAGTGTATAGTTTAGTTTATACATCGTTACAAGGCAAGTTATTGGTCTATAATTTTTAGGGTAGCTTGCAGGTTCACTCTTAAGTAGGAGCATTGTTTTTCCTGTTAGCCAGTTTGGAGTCAGTTTGGGGTGCACATATGAATAATTCTTACTCATGGTTAAATCTTCTTGCAAAGATGTTAATACTTTTAACCAGAAGTTAGGCACTACATCTGGGCTTGGGGTTTTCCAATTAGAGGCTTTTCTTAATTTTGTTTTAATCTCTCTGGTTGTTACTTCATCCCATTTCACATCCTGTACCTTTAAACTTCTTATTCTTTCTTTTACTTCTATCCATTTAGCATCTGTGTTGTGTTCCATAGGATCTTCATAGATACTTCTCCAAAATGTATCGATTTCTTCTTTTTTTGGTGTTCTTTCAATTCCTTTTACCTTATTTCCCAATTCTCTGTAAAACTTTTTTGGGTCATCAGTAAATTGTTTATTTTGTACTTTTCCTTTATATTTGTCTACGTTATCTTCTAAAAAAAAAAAGCCCAAAACTTACACTGTGAAGCAGTAGGAAACACTTTCAGTCAGCCAAACTCTTCAGTTCAAGCTGTTTTTATTCTTCCAACATACAAAGACACAGATTGAGTGCTTTCATCCCCTAAACTGGGGACTTCAGAATCTAATTGCACTCCATAGTATAGCCTTTAAATACTGTTAAAAATGAGTGATGTCATCACCCTTCACAATCCTTTAATGATACAACTTCCTTAATGCTCAAATGAAGTGCACTACAACTACCTTTTAACACAAGAACATTTTAACAAACATCATTTATAAAGAAGAACTTTTCAGATTCCAAGACCTTCATCAAATGTAAACTTAAAAATTGTTTAAGATAAAAAAATCAACCACATTTTATCCAGTGACTTGCTTTCAAACATGTATATCCTAAATAGTAGAACCCCCGCACACACACACAGACTAAGATGCACAGTACGTATGAGGTAGCTTTCCTCACTAATATTGGCTTTAAGGAACCATTTCATTAAGACCTGGTGCATGAGTCGCAACTAGTTTTATTTGCCACTTAATTTCCCTTTCCTCTATATCATTCCTGTAATCTCCCCCTCTAGGATTTGGTCTTACTCGCTCCACAATACCAAACAAAAACTGAACAAAATTTGCACATACTAATGAATGTTTATATAGGGCATTTATATTTCCTGTGGCAATCTGGTACTGGTGCCTGTATATTCTGTCCCTAAGACGCCTTTCTGTCTTGCCTATGTAGTAAGCTGGACAGGTTTTACAAGCCGTCAGATATATTACCCTTGATGTTTGACTATTTCCTTTTTTAAAGAAAACCTTGGACCTCAAAATGTTTTGCAGGGTTACCATATTCTTAGCTTGTATGAACTTGCATTGTACACAAGCACCACATCTTGTTGTACCACTATTACCCACTATGTGACTTTTGATAGTAAGTTCAAATGCCCCTTTTAAATTGAGCCCAGTTTTGTATACAAAAGTGGGTTCCTTCCCAACAACTGAAAATATTCTGGGGTTATTTTTAAGGATGGATCATTTGTTCTCAAAAATCTTTTTCAATTGTTTGACTTGTCCACAAAAAGAAATAACCATAGTCCTATGAAATTTTCTCCTCTTCCAAATTTTCTTTTTCCTGTAGTACATCACCTAACAGTGGTTTAAATGTTTTACCCCACTCACTTTTAACATATTCTACATTTTTCTCCACTATGTTAGCTGGATACCCTCTTTCATAAAATAGTTGTGCTACTTTTTATAACTCTCTGTCTGTCTCCCTCATCAGAAGTCATATGGGCAACTCTAACTAGTTGACCTTTGACTATATTATTTTTTTGATGGTGGGGGTGATTACTCTAAACAGGAATTACTAAATGTGGGTTTTCCATAAACATTGGACTTGAATCCTTTACTGATTTTTTTTTTTTTTTTTTGTATAAATGTATCCAAATAGTTAATGCTTTCTACACTACTGCTGTATGTGAATTTCAAAAAAATAGGCAAATTGTTCAAAAATTCCACAAATTCTCTTATTTTCTTCTGTTCCTGTCCACAAAATGAATACATCATCCAAAAAACGCGCATACATTTTTCCACCTGTCCTGAGATTTTGTTTATTTGCGATAGTGCTTGATAGATCCTGATCTGTCCTAATACTGCGCATTTCGTTTATCACGTCTATCTTTCTGAGTATTTTTGTTGATCTGTTCCCTCTTCTATACTCCTCTAATTGTGACACTTCTTGTCTTTAGATGCTTTATAGTTTTCTCTATTCGATACTTCCATGATGGTGTTTGATTTCTCCCCTTTCTCTCCCTCACTACCCTGTGTTCTTGTGGTAGAACTTTATCAGTTATTAATTTAGCTGCACAGTAATATATCCTGTTTACTTCTGTTACATTGCATGAATATCTGTGGACAGCCCTAATTACTGTGTTCATTTGTTTCATCAAACTTCTGACTTTTTTGGGTTTTGACTTTCTGCAGTCTATTTCTTTCGCTGATCTTAATATGTCTGTCTATCTCTATTAAGTCAAGCAACTCTTCTCTTGGTTTCTTCTAAACTGATGGCACATTTTTTGTTTTCCATTTCCTGTGGGCATTCTATAGAAAGTTCTGCTACATCTTCCTGTGGCACATTCTCTTCAATTTCATCCTGTGCCTTCTGTTGCTCTGTCATATGAGAACTCACTGGCCTGTCACTCCTCAACATTAACTGCGTCAGAGTTTCTTGTTCCTTCCCTTGCTGTCCAGCTTCAAGTTGATGTATAAATACTGGTCTTCAGTGGAAGGCTCCAAAATATCTTCATATGGCACCTGACCAATTGTTTCCCATTCCACTGAATTTGGAGTTGCATTGCTCTGTCCTGTTGTGGTGCTTTCTGAATTAGATTTTCTACCCTGAATCCTTCACTTTGGAGGTATTTCATTACCTCAGTTTCTATTTCTTTAACTTCTCCATTACTTGTCTCCTTTTCTACGTTTTTCTCTGTCTTCTTGTTTTTTGTATGGTAAAGTTTTCCATGTCTGGATTCCTTTGCCTGTATTTCTCTTCAAATTTCTTTGGTGATGCTCATTTTATATTGATTAGTTTTGCCTTGTCCTTTGCATAGATATTGCTCCATATTAAATATATTTTTCTTTCCCATGTCCATATTTCTTATTCAGATGTCTCCTGAGCTTCCCATTTCTCCTTACTTTGGGGACTTGTTCCATCATGCTGTGTTGTAACTTGTGTTACACCTTCTATATCAAATCCTTCACTTTGCAGGCATTCCATAACTTCAGCTTCTATTTTTTTTAACTTCTACTTTACTAATCTTCTTTTCTACATTCCCTCTTTGTGTATTTTTTTAATGTGAAATTTTCCATATCTGGATGCCTTTGCCTGTATTTCTCTTCAAATATCTTTCGGGGTGCCTTCTTTATGTTGGCTTTCGCCTTTACATAAATATTGCACCATGTCAAGTCTCTCTTTCTTTCCATTGTCCATATTTCATTTTTATGCTTTTCAAAAATATACAGCAAACAAAACTGCCTTCCAGCAGATAAAAGCTAATGCTGGACAAAGAATATATAATCACAAAAGTAACCAGCAAGGCAACCACTGCTGTAGGCATAAACTATAAAACTTTAGTAACAATTCAGTAAACAGGATGAGCGCTTTTGCATATAATGCTTAATCAGATCCACAGATAAAAACAGAATAATCAGACTTTTTAAAACAGATACACCCATCACAGGTTAATATATTATCCAATAGAATTAGCTTCTCAACTTACTCCCCTTTAGGGCACATTTTAAACAAATGCTGGCATTGAGCCCTGGATGTCTGTCTGCTTGTAATTTAAGTATCCATCTCAGTTCAGCTACATCTACCTGACTGTTCATATAACCCCTTCTAAGAATATTTTTTAAGTGTTGTAAAACTTTAAAAGAAAATTTATGACATTTATATTCACTAATATGTTTGACCAATGCATTATTCATGTTGTTATTCTTGATGTCACACAAATGTTGTAAGATCTTTTCTTTCAGTTTCCTTGTCGTCTTACCAACATAAAAACACATACAGTCCTCACAGGTAACTAAATATATCACATTTTGTGTTTGGCAAGCCACGTAATCTGTTGGTCTAAAACTAAATTAAAATCTTGGATGTTTGAATATCTGCTGTTTAGAAATGACAGCACAGGCTTTGCATCTACGACATGGATAGGTACCTAACCTCATTACATTACTAAACTGTGGGTGAGGACCATTACATAGCAGACCTTTTAAGTTCTTACATCGCCTACAGGTAAACTTATATTTGTTGCCCACAAGGGGCTGCTGTTTTAGCATCAGTGGTCAAAATCTGCCAATTGTTAGATAAAATGTTTTGTACAAGGGCCACATCATTGGTGAATTTGGTTACAAATGTTAGGTTTCTTTGGCGGGGGAGTCCTTTTATTAGCATCTAGATATATTCCATCTCTTCGCCCACCCGAATTTTAGGGTCTAGCCTTCTGAGGTCTATCAAGTTCAACCGCGCTTTGTATATTGTCAACTAATTTCTTACTATAGCCCCTATCCAAAAATTGTGTCCTAAGGGACCCCATCATCCATGTACAAACATTAGTTGCACGTAGCCTCGAAGTATGTAAAAACTGAACCCTGACAATGTTAGGAAAAATATGTCTGGGGTGCATGCTTCCTTGGGAAAGTAAATTGCATGCCTTCCTATATAATTCTGTGCTGATGGTGCCAATGGGATTCATATTAAGAGAAACATCCAAAAAACTAATCTCACTAGAGACATTGTCATGGTAAACCTTAAAATAATTAGTTGTTTCTAAGTAGTCAACAAATTGCATGAGTTATTTTTCACTTCCAACCCATAGGAAAAAAATATCGCCAACAAACCAATGGTAAAACTTAACATATTCATAGTAACTATTGTTCATAAGCAGAAACCCATCTTCCCAGTAATACATGACCACATTTGCATAGGAATTTGCACATGGGGTGCCCATCACGACTACCCATTTCTGCAGATAAATGTCATTTCCAAAAATAAAGATATTGTTTTCTAATATAATCTCTAATAAAGTACATATTAACAGTATTGCATTAAGAGTTATATTGCTTATGGACATGTAAACTGTCCCTAACAGCTCTAATACCAAAATCATTCGGTATGGCAGTAAACAAATTTCTGATTTCCTTGGTCACTAAAAAACAATCAAAAGTTTGATCGCCAGTCTCCATCAACTCAAAGATGTCACCCAGAAACTGTTGAGTATCTTTTAAAACTGTAGGTATATTCATTAAGATACTCCTAAGTTTATTCTCCACAAACATCAACAAGGGTTCGGTTATCTACCCTGCTCCAGCCACAGTGGGATACATGAGTGGATTGACTGAGTCCTTATGCACTTTAGGCAAACCCTTAATGATCGGTAGCACTGGATGTGTAACATTCAAAAAAAGTACAGTTGTTGTTCATAAATTACCCTGCTCATTAATAAATCATAAAGCATCCCATGTACATGTTGTATAATACTGTCAACAGCTGTTCTATTCACTCTAACATAAGTATTCACCTCATCCAATAGAAGTCTCATAGATTCACAATAATCAGCAGAGTTCAAAATGACAACAGAGCCCCTTTTATTAGCTGGCCTAATACAAATGTTCTTATTGGAGCTCAAGGACTGTATAGCTTTCTGTTATAGAGTGAGACTATAAAAAGATCTCTTATGTGTCTCATACAGTGTCCGATTAATGTGATCTTCACGAACAAAGGTTTCTACATGGCTTGGTGGCTGGGGATTATATACACTTGTTTTTTTTAAAACAATGTCCTCTTCCTTGTTCACCATTATCAAACAGTAACTTCAAAGTAACATTGTGAGCAAAGAAGTGTAGATCTAACAATGCATCACTCACATTAATTGAGGTTGATGGTGTAAATGGCAGACCCTTATTTAAAGCTTCATATTCCTCGTTGTTTAACTTATGCCGTGAAAGATTGATCACAAGGTTATTTACTTGTATATCATTGTATGTATTATTTTTGAAATTATCTTTAGCCGTGTCCATGCAACAGCCGTTTATCTGCGTATTTTCCTGCTCAGTTGTTGTCTTTCTGGAGAATATTTCCTTTTCAGGTGCCCTCTGCTGGTGGAGCTCATCATGGACTGTGTCCTTGTTTTAAATGGAAGAGGAAAAGAAGCACTATAAAGTTGTAAAGTCTTTAGTGTAGCTCCTGCTCGATCAAATTTAAAACTCTCCTGTTTCGGTGATGGTGTCCGATCAGTAGAGCGTATACTACCGCTCTCCTGAACATGCAGATTATTCTGTTGAGTTGTATCTATCGAACTACACTGCAGATTCACATCACTAGTTACAGCACTAGAGTCAGCCTATGAGGGGGGCGTGACAACGTCTGTAGCCATTTGTGAAGCTTGCTTCAGCCATACAAAAATGTTCCCAACTCTGAAATCATTAGTCACGTTGCAGTTTTTTTAATTTGGTTTGTTGCAACTTCAGATGTTATGTAGTCCTATCTCGCCTACATTCTTCACTTGTGGGTTCGGAGCCAAATGTCTGCTCCGAGTCAGCCTATTTACTAGCTCGAAAGTCTTTGATTGGCTGGGCTAAGATGGTATCCCACAATACACTGCTCCACATCCCCAGATCTCGTTTGCCGCTTGTAGAGCTTGGACGTGGTCTCGACTTGGCTGTGGCTAAGTATTGAAAAAGTCTATTTTTTGTAGAAAATATTTCGCTAATTCTTGGCTAAAATAATTCTGTTATTCAATAGAGTGGTTCTTAGTGGTGTTGCTGCATTGTTTTTGTAGAGTGCGAGTGTGTTGTGTGTGGTATCCCTTACACCCTCGGGCTAGGCCCGTTTAAGTTAGAGGACCCAGTCTTCCTCGTGTGCTTGTCTGGTTAGTTTTCTTAATTTAAGTTGAGAACCGTTTTAATTAGAGGTTCTCTCCTGTGCCTTGTTTGTGTTCTTTCGTGTTTCTGCCTTCTGTGTTAGTGGTTTCCCGCTTTTTTGGTAGCGGCTGCTACTTTTTGTTAGAATGTCTAAGGAACAAAAAGAGCATAAGCCCTCGGGCTTTAAAAAGTGTACTAAGTGTGCGTATAAAATGTCTATCACAGACAGACACTCGGTCTGTGTTTACTGTCTTGGAGCCATCCACCTTCAGGAGTTGTGCAGTTTCTGCCATGCCTTTAGTCCTCGGGTGCTCCAGAAAGGAAAAACAAATTGATCCTAAAGGGACTGCTAAAACCATCCTTTGAGAAGGATTTCGGTTCGGCTCCCAGCTCCCAGTCGAAGTCTAAATCCACCAAATCCAAGAAGAGGTCGCCGGCTCCATCTGTGGTTTCGGAGCCACGTTCTAAAATTTCCATTGTGGAATCTGCTTCCTCGGCTCCACAGACTTTGGGGCCGCAGGAAGTAACTGTATCGACTGAGTCTGCGGCCGCTCCGATAATTTTGGAACCGATTCAGAGCCGGTCCCCAAGTTTAAGGCAAGCTTTTCCAGGTAGGAGGTCTGCTTCTCCATCCATTTCCTCCAAATCCTCCAGGCTTTCCGATTTGAATGTAGATAGGGTGGTGCAGAGGCTCCTACAGTCGCCGGTGTTGGCCAAACTTTTCTCGGCTCCGACCCAGTCTGCTCCGGAGCCAGCTCTGTTGGTTGTGCCTCCTATTCCTCCTCCGAGCGTATCCTTGTCAGAGCCGGTAAGTTCTGCTCCGAGGGACGTTCCTGTGCCGGCGCTGATCCCCCCAGTGGGGTTTATCGGTGCCAGCATCTGCTCCGACCCTGTCAGCTCCGTCCACAGGGTTCGAGACTCTGGTCTCCTCTGTCGGGCCCGAGGGGGATGTCTCGGAGCACCAGTTGGTGCAGAGCCTTTTCCTTGGTGCCTCGACTGTGGGGACACTGGTCCCGGTCATGGCCTTGGAAGGTGGTCGGTCCTCCGATTTGGGAGGTCCCGCCTTGGAGGCTATGCGGAGCGTGCTGGCTAGGTCAGCTACTTCTCTTGGATCGGTCCTTCCGTCCCCTACGACACCTGCGAGAGCTTCTGACCTCCACCTATCCTTGGACAGTAGGGTGCAAGGGCCTAAGGATACCCCCATGAGTGGTCCCCTTCTTTCTGAGGGGCCCTCAGTCTGTGCTTGAGGAACCCCCCGGAAAGAAAGCTTGCAAGAGGAAGCACATAGACTTCCAGGACGAGTCCCTCACTTCTGATACTGACCTCGAGGAGTCGGAAGGGTCCCCTAAGTCTTCCTCTGAGGATGTTTCGTTCTCCGATATCCTGGAGATCTTGAAACAGAGGAGACTGGCCTTCCAAAACCCCCTCCAAGGAGGAGTCAGTATTCCTTAAGGCTTTGGCGCTCAGCCCTCCTGCTCCTGGCTATCTCCACCCTTCTAGCTCCTGGACCTTATTTGTCGAAGGGTGTGGGAGACTCCTGACTCTGTGGAGCCAGTTCCTCAACGCCCCAACAAATTTTTGTCTGCTCCCCAAAGGAAAGAATTTTTGACAAAGGGAGTCCCGGTAGATGCTATGGTGGTGGCGGCTGCCACACAGAAGAAAGTTGCCGAGTCTTCCTCTTCGGTCCATCCCCCTAACAAGGAGTCTAGGACGATGGATTGGTACGGGAAGCGTACACAGTCTTCAGTGACCTTTACCTTGTGGTCACTGAATTATTTGTCTCATTTCACGCGGCTCCAGAGAGATCTCCTTAAGGAGTTAGGAGATACTCTAACTGGTAACGTACCTGAGGCAGTGACTCAAACGGTCAACGCTCGGCTCTCTACCCTCAACTTCATTGCTAACTCGTCCATGCGACTGATTTCATACGTGGCCGAGGGAGCTAGTAGGGCGGCTAGTTCAGGGGTGGCCCTCAGGAGGCAAGCCTGGCTACGCCTGTGTCATTTTGCGGAGGCCTTTAAGTCTTCCTTTACGGATGCCCCCTTCGATGGTTCCTCCTTGTTTGGGACCAAATTCAAAGACGCTCACCAGGTGGGAGCAAGAGGGAAAGACCTTGTCTGCCATGGGAGTCCATTTTTCCCTCCCATCGAGGCCTTATCCCAAGGCTCAGCGAGGGGGAAAGATGTGGTTCAAAAAATCGCAAAGGCCGTTTCCTACCGCACAGGGTGAGACCCCCCCGAAGCAGGGGAGGGGGTCGTATTCAGGGAGACGTCGCCCCAGAGGCAGAGGGGGACCCCCGCAATTCGGGGGACCGTGATTCCTTCCGCAGTTCCCCATACTCTCATTCCTGAGGGTGTGCCCGGCTGTGCTTCTCCGGAGCCAGTCGGGGGTCGAATTTCCCAGTATCCGGAAGCCTGGGTCAACATCACCCAGGACAGATGGGTATTGAAGATAATCACCGGAGGTTACACCATCCCATTTCACTCCACACCTCCCCCCGTCAAAAAGATACCAGACGTTCCACCCAGTCAAAGGATTCAGGCAGCAACGTCATCCAATCAGTCCCCCCAGACCAGATCAGATTAGGGACTTACTCGAGATTCTTTTTGGTGCCGAAATGAACGGGGGACCTGAGACCCATTTTGGATCTCAGCCGACTCAATCATTATGTACACAAGTCCAAATTCTGGATGGTCGCGCTACAATCAATTCTCCCGTTATTGGGAAAGGAAGTATGGATGTGCTCCATCGACCTGAAGGATTGCTTATTACCACATCAAAATGGACAGAGCATCCAGATGTCATCTACACTTCTGGCTGGGTGCCAGGCACTTTCAGTTTCGAGCCCTACCCTTTGGTCTCACCACAGCCCCCAGGGTGTTCACCAAGTGCATGGCAGTGGTGACAGCTCACTTGAGACGTCAAGGATTCCAGGTGTTTCCTTACCTGGATGACTGGCTCCTATCCGCCCCCACCAAGTATCTACTTCTTCAAAACAGAGATACTGTTATCGATCTTTGTCACCAGTTAGGCATCACAATAAACTGGAAAAAATCTGCCTTGCTACCCTCACAGCGTATCTTATTTATAGGAGCAGAGTTGGACACTATTCAGTTGAGAGCGTTCCTACCTATGGAAAAGATCACAGGGTTACAAGAGCAGGTTCGGATGATGATGCCTCTGACACGCATGAGGGCAAGACTAGTGCTTCAGTTACTGGGGACAAATGGCATCCACTATCATAATGGTCCCGTTAGCAAGGTTGCATATGAGGATCCTACAGTGGCTCCTATTCACCCAATGGTCCTTTCAAACACTACCGCTATCCCATCCAATCTTAATCACAAGCAAATGCAAGCAGGACCTCAGGTGGTGGCTATGCACCAACAATTTAGACGTAGGGAAACCCTTTGTTTCACCCAGCCCGGTAGCCACAGTGACCACGGACGCCTCCCAGATAGGGTGGGGGGGCATTATCTCGGCAGGATGGTCCAAGGCACGTGGCAGGAGCACGCGATAGACTTGCACATAAACGTCCTGGAGATGAGGGCAGTGCTCCTAGCGTTGCAGGTACTTCAAGATGTCCTCTCCATAGGGACTATTGCGATACACTCGGACAATATGTCAGTAGTGTGGTATCTCAACAAACAAGGTGGAACCAGATCGTACCCACAATGCAGGGAGGCCATGAAAGTGTGGAATTGGGCGACAGCTTCCCAGCGGGCCTTGGTGGCAATGCACATCCCGGGGAAAACCAATCTGATCGGAGACAAGCTAAGCAGGGTGATCCTCATGCCCTATGAGTGGTCCCTGAACCGCCATGGTGCTGACAGCATATTCAGCAAATGGGGTCAGCCTTGCTGCGACCTTTTTGCCAGCCCTCTCAGTGCGAAATGCAGGGACTACTTCTTGCTGATCCCCCCCCACCGGGGGATTCTCCAAGGGATGCTCTGGCGCGCAATTGGCCCTCGGGTCTGCTGTATGCTTTCCCTCCATTCCACCTTATCTCGAGGGTGATCCAGAAAGTGCTATCCTTGGGAAGCAGATTGATTCTGATCACGCCACACTGGCCTCAACAAGTATGGTTTCCCTTCCTTCAACCTTGCATCGTGGATGCTCCTTGGACTCCGGACCCTCGTCCAGACTTGCTGACACATATGTCGGGACAGCTCCACTCTTCCCTGGAGACCCTCTGGCTGACCGTCTGGCTACTCCACTTCCATCCATAGTCAGATGTCACGATTTTTTTCCTGATGTAGTCCATATTCTTTTGTCCTCTCATAAGCCGTCCACTAGGAAGGTCTACTCTAGCAAGTGGAAAAGGTTATCGATATGGGCCCAGTCAAAAGGTATTGACCCCTACACTGCTCCCATTGACTCTGTTTTGGAATTTTTGTCTCATTTATTTTACCAAGGGTCTGCCTCAGCCACCATCAAAGTTCAGCTAGCGGCTATTTCTAATTATCATGACGCTTATGAACCTAGCTTAATGGCACACAGGCTGTGTAGAGCTTTCATGAAAGGTACTCTTCTCCTTCGTCCTCCTGTATCTTAACCTGTTATGCCCTGGGACCTCAATTTTGTTCTGCAGGCCCTCACTCTCCCACCTTTTGAGCCCGCGGCTTCCTGCGATTTAAAATTCCTTACATGGAAATCTGCTTTTCTGATAGCTATTACATCGGCCAGAAGAGTATCAGAACTTCAGGCCCTATCAGTCAAGCCCCCATATTTGATATTCCATAAAGATAGGGTCTCTCTCAGACCAAACCCGTCCTTTCTTCCCAAGGTGGCTTCCTTATCTAATATTAATCAGTCCATTGAGCTGCTGGTTTTCTTCCCCAACTTCTCTAATAAGGCAGAGTACCAGTTTCACCTGTTGGATATTCATAGGCAACTACGCTTTTATCTACACAGGACTACAGAATGGCGAAAGTCAGACCAGCTCTTCGTTTCATTCTCGGAAAATTGCTTTGGGTCTGCGGTCTCCAAAGTCACCATTTCTAGGTGGACATCTGGTTGCATCTCCTTTATTTACTGGGCAGGGGGAAAGAGCCTGCCTTTTCCAGTCAGAGCACACTCTACCAGAGCAGTTTCCACTTCCACGGCCTTTCAGGCTAGGTTATCCATGGATGATGTATGTGCGGCTGCAACATGGGTTTCTCCTCATACGTTTGTTTCCCATTACAAATTGGATGTGGTGTCCAGGGGCAGGTCATCTTTTGGCTCCACAGTACTCAGGAGTATTTTCCATTGAGCCACCCAGGATGTAGGTGCTAGGGACGCTGTCCCACAAGTGAAGAATGTAGGTGAGATGGGACTACATAACATCAATTAGTTATGTACTCACCATAACGCTAGATGTATATAGTCCATCTCGCCTCACATTCTTCATTACCCACCCACTGTCCCCCATGCCTGGAGGATTTGGAGGATCCCCTGGTATACCTCGTATCACTAGTGCCTTTAGACAATTTGTTGGACCTCGTTGTCATGAGTATATGTGTGTGTTTGGGCGATAGATATGATTTTTCTGTTGGCAGCAAACTAGATGTGGGGGTGTGGAGCAGTGTATTGTGGGATACCATCTTAGCCCAGCCAATCAAAGACTTTCGAGCTAGTAAATAGGCCGAGTCGGAGCCGACATTCGGCTCCGAACCCACAAGTGAAGAATGTGAGGCGAGATGGACTACATTCATCTAGCATTATGGTGAGTACATAACTAATTGTTCATATACAGTGATATTAAATAGTGTCTCAATGGCTTGTGCATGTCTATCACTGTTGAATTTCGACAACAGCTCTTCCAACGTCTTCTCATCATTATCATTAGTTCTCCCTCTGTAGGTAGAAAATACCAAAGCAATAGATTTATATACTGAAAGCCAAAGTGCCAAAGTCTAAATTGAACTGTGTGTTGTGTGCTTCACCGTAAGCTGGCATACAGAGTACTCTCATTCCTCTCGGTATAACCTTAAAATGCAGGCATGCCTCCAAATGGAGGCATTGCCAATGTAGTCTCTTCAACTTGTAGAACCCCTGCTCCACTTCTCTTAGTTCAACAAGAAAAATATTCATATCTACCATATTATCCTAAGCTTCTCTCCCTCCTTTATCAAGTGCAGCTTCCAGCAGCAAATTAGTAGGTAGATGTGTCAGCTTTTTCAATTTCTGCGACATTCTAGGAGAAGAGGGATTGTAATGCAGTTCAGTAGAGGTACCTTCAGCCATGTAGTGCTGTCGGCCTACAGCATACTCAGTAGCACAGCAAACAAATACGGTCTTCCAGCAGATAAAAGCAAATGCTGGACAAAAAGTATATAATCATAAAAATAACCAGCAAGGCTACCACAGCTATATAGGCATAAACTAAAACTTTAATAAAAATTCAGTAAATAAAAGATGAGTGCGTTTGCATATAATGCTTCATCAAATCGACAAATAAAAATAGAATAATCAGACATTTTAAAATGGATATAGCCATCACAGGTTAATATATTATCCAATAAAATTAGCTTCTCAACCTATCCTCCCTTTAGTTCAGGTTTTAAACAAATACTGGCATTGAGCCCTGGATATCCGTCTGCTTGTAGTTTAAGTATCCATCTCAGTTCAGCTACAGCTACCTGATTGTTCATATCACCCCTTCTAAGATTGTTTTCTAAGTGTTGAAGAACTTTAAAAGAACATGTATGATCTTTATATTCATTAATATGTTTGGCCAATGCATTATTCATATTATTATTCTTGATGTCACATATATGTTGTAAGATCTTTTCTTTCAGTTTCCATGTTGTCTTACCAACATAAAAACACATACAGTACTCACAGGTAGCCAAGTATATTGCATTTCTTGTTTGGCAATCCACATACTCTATTGGTTTAAAACTAAAATCAAATCTTGGATGCTTGATTATCTGCTGTTTAGAGATGACAGACGCAGGCTTTGCATCTACCACATGGATAGGTGCCTAACCTCATTACATTACTAAACTGTAGGTGAAGACCATTAAATAGCAGACCTTTCAAGTTATTACATCTCCTATAGGTAAACTTAGGTTTATTGCCCACAAGGGCTGCTGTTTTAGTATCAGTGGTAAGAATCTGTCAATTTTTAGATATGTTACATACAAGAGCCACATCATTGGTAAACTTGGTTACAAATCTTAGGTTTCTTTGGGGGAGGGGCAGTCCTTTTATTAACATCTAGATATATTCCATCTCTTCGCCCACCCGAGTAATAGGGTCTAGCCTTCTGAGGTCTGTCAAATTTAACCTCACTTCGTATATTGTCATCCAATTTCTTACTATAGCCCCTATCCAAAAATTGTGTTCTAAGGGACCCCATCACCTGTGTACAAACATCATCAGTTGTATATAGCCTCGAAGTATGTAAAAACTCACCCTTGACAATGTTAGGAAAAAATATGTCTGGGATGCATGCTTCCTTGGGAAAGTAAATTGTTTTTCCAGTATGCCTTCCTATATAATTCTGCGCTGATAGCACCTGTGGGATTCATATTAAGACAAACATCCAAAAAACTAATTGCCATGGTAAACCTTAAAATATTAGAGGTTGTTTCTAAGTAGTCACAAATTGCTTGAGTAATTCTTCATTTCCAACCCATAGGAAAAAAATATCATCAACAAACCAACACTTTTCAAAAATTTCTAGGTTTTGCTGTTTACATTTTTGTATTTCTTCAGATGCTTCTTTTTCCAAACAGATCAAAGTTTCTTGATCTATATACTGTTTTTCAAAAATCTTGTATTAATGACCCCAAATTTTTATTTGAAGCTTCTGACTGTTTTTCTTGTGGAAGTATTTTTCTTTCCTCTAACTTCTCTCTTATTCTTTTTGTGTATCTTGTGTCTGGAAATTCTAGGCTTTTTGCATAATAGCAACAATACATAATTTCTTTCTTATCCTCTGTCTTTATGGCTCTTCTTTGGCCTATCACTTTTTGTGATGTCTGTAGACTGCTGCTTCCTTCTACAATGGGGGGAGGGGGCATCCTCGGCCTGGCCTGGCCCCATTGTAGGAATGTTTCCTTATTTTGAGGATTCTGTACGGTCATTTTTTCCAGTTCTGGCACCAACGCACCTACCAGGATGGGGCCCTTTTTTATCCTGGGTCTTGTGCACCTAGCAATCTTTTTTAATTTTTGACCTACTTGTGTCCATGATAAATGCTATATAAATACAGTCTATATATCAGTGTCGCCTTGGTGTGATTTTGTGAAAAACGGGGTCCACCTCGTGAATGTGCTCACTAACACTTGAGGATGAATTCAATTTCAGCACTACTGCTGTCTTTTGCTTGCTGACTTTTCATCTCTCCATTCAGACCCCATTCCTTCCATGAGGGCCACCATCTGTCCCATTAGTGAGGAAGAATGAAAAGGACAACATCAGATTTATAAGTTATGTACTCACCATAACTAGGCATCTGTGTTGTCCATTGTCATTCTTCCTCACTTTCCCTCCCATCCGTTCCCCCGTCCTTTTTTTTTCTGGAAGAATCTATTGGATTGTGTTTTTTGGAACCTATTGTTCCAAGTTTGAGTGGTGTCTTTATTTTTGTTTATTTTGTTTTTCTCTTGGAAAACTGGGATATTAGGCAGCAAACTTGATCTGAGGCAATGTGCATGGAGTAGAGCATTATGGATAGAGGGAGGAGCTCGAGAGCTGGATCTGAAGTCTAGTATATGCGACCTCGGACCCAAACCCATTTAGTGAGGAAGAATGTGGACAATGCAGATGCTTAGATGTTCATTGTGTTTCACTGTTGTAGTCATTACTCTTGGGTTATCCTGCTGGCAGGCTACCCGCAGTCGCCAGAATTCCAAAGTCTAGGTCCGGTGTCAGTTACTGTCGCCTCTTCCCTGATGTCAGTGCACCAGGGGTATAAAAGATGCAGCCGACACCATTTTCTTCCGTCTTTCTTGCCACGCAGTGCCCGAAGCAAAAGCAGTTCCCAAGTGCCGGTCGGCCGACTCCTGAGATTTTCGAATCCGAATTTCAGAACTGAAGTCTTCATTAAAGCTAAGTACCCCGTTGGGGAAGCTTTTTTCTTGCTCCAGACCGTTGTCAGAAAAAGTTAACAATTGTATTTCTTGTGGGAAGCAAATACCTCATGAGGATTTTCACTCTTACTGTATTCCTTGCCTAGGCCCTGATCACAATGTTGCTAGTTGTCTGTTTTGCGCTAGATTTAACCAACGCACCATCTAGCGTCGGTTTGATTTTGAATTTCATTACTTTGGCCGAAGATTTAATTATATAATGCCATTGGATCAGCCGACAACCGGAGTTTACAAAAAAACGCAAGTACAAGGAAAAGGATAGGAATCCGAGATCCAAAACCGACAATTAAGCCTCTACTAGGCCATTTCGCAGCCCCTGGCACCCGCTACCTCAGAGCCACCGGCTGCTTCCAACTCCCACCTGGAGCCGACTGGGCCTCTGGATACTGAAGGTATTGGACCCTCGGAAATCATTCCCTCATATGGGTCCGGAGCCACTGAGCAGACATCTGCTTCTGAGGATGTCTTCAGACCTACACAACTATATATTATGCCATCTTCAGCTTCAAAGACTAAAGCAACACTAAAGACAAAGAAACAAGTACAGCATTCTCCAACTCAGACTTCCATGCCTAAAAAACAGATGCTCAAAATGGCTGAAGACCTAATTACTTTGAGCTGGGGCTCCCATCCCCCTCCTGATAAGAGGCATAGTCAAGAGACAAGAATATGATTTTTCTGATCAGGTTTCTATTGCCTCTGATTCCTCTTCTGAACAGATTACTCCATGCTTCCCTATGAGGATTTTGATGCTGAAGAATCCTTTCCTTCAGCTTCTCCTCCTGAGGATTATTTTTTTGGGGAAACCCTGCATACAGGGTCCCGGATTCTCATAAATTCTTGAATAAAAACCCTGCTGCTGACCCAGAAACTATATCTCAGGGTCCCAAGGGAGTTAAAGCTTCCACTGCAAAAAACCCTGTCCCCTCTTATAGGGATTCCAGGGCTCTAGACAGATGGGGGAAAAAAGTATACACTTCTGCTACCCTGGCTGTAAGGGCTTTAAATTGTCAGTTTCATATGCTTAAATATCAGCGATATTTAGTGTCACTGCTTAAACAGAAATGTTGACAAATTCTGAATGTTCAGAGAACAAGGAATTGCAGGATTTATTGCATGCAGCTGAACAAGTGGGGAAGCATACTTTGCAATGTGGTTATGATTCACAGGAGGCCTCTTGCAGCGCCGCTGTTACAGGATCTGTTATTAGAAGGCATGCTTGGTTAAAGGAACAAAATCTGCCTGATAATGTTAAAGCAAAATTATTAGATGCACCATTACAGCATGATACTTTGGTACTAAAGCAGAAGAGGTGTTGAAAAAAATGGAGGATAAAGCAAAATCCATGCAGACAGTCAAGGATTTCTTACAGGTACAGTCACCCAGGTTTAGCAGAAACTGGCCTACTAAAAATTGGTCCTTTCCAGTGTCAGACAGACCCCAAAGAGGCAGATACAGGCGTCCCAGAGGTAGTTCTCAGCCCCAAGCCTCATACAGGCCTAAACAGTGGGGTGCTCCTTCCTCCAAAAGTGGAGAAGACAAATCACAACGTTACAGGAAACTGTCCCAATGACTTTCCTCTACCAGATCCAAGCACTTTTCTTTTGGCAGCCCCCTTAGGGGGAAAAATAGTCCCAAGGCTACAGTTTCCATTTTCACACTCTACCAAGGCCAAAAAGTATGCCAGACCTGCCACACAATCAATGGGCAGAGGCACAAAAGCAAATTACAGCCCTCATGTCTATGAGGGCCATTCAGTATGTACCACAACAAGAGCAGGGGCAAGGATTTTACTCCAGACTTTTCCTAGTACCCAGAAAGGACAAAACCTGGAGACCAATACTGGACCTGTCTATACTAAATACTTTTCTGGAAGTTCCTAAAATTCAAGATGTTGATTCTACAGCAGCTTCTGCCCATGCTAGGCAAGAAGGCTTGGCTCGTAACTTTGGACCTAAAAGAGGCATACTTGCATGTCCCAATCTGATTGTCTTGCAGAAGATACCTCAGATTCATAGCTGGCTCAATGTATTACCAATTCTCTGCACTGCCCTTTGGCTTATCTACTGCGCCAAGGGTCTTCACAAAATGCCTGGCACCAGTAATTGCGTTTTGCAGACAAAAAGGAATTCAAATATACCCCTACTTGGACAACTGCCTAATTCAAGCAGAGAACAAAGACATTCTTCTAAAGCATCTGGCGTTTGTAAAAAGATTACTAATTGGCCTAGGGTACACAGTAAACGAAAAGAAATCAAAACCTAGTGCCCTCTCAAGAGATAATATTCCTGGGTGCAAGCCTAAATACAACTGCCCAGATGGCTTATCTCACGCCAGACAAACAAAGGCAACTGACTACTTACTTTAAGAATTTGGCAACAAAAACACAGTTATCTGCAAGGAAAATCCTGCAGGCCTTGGGTTTCATGGCATCCTGCATTCTACTAATCCATTATGCCAGACTGCATATGAGGAAACTACAGTGGTATCTAAAAAGTGTTTGGAGAACATTGCCACAGCCTGGAGACAGTAATTGCACTCATTCACTGCCTGCAACAAGAGTTTCGATGGTGGGCAGAAGCCTGTCACCACAACAAGGGTCTGACATACAGTTTACCCACAGCCAGACAAACACTGATAACGGATGCATCAGTTTATGCCTGGGGGGCCCATATGACAGGAAAATGTATTCAGGGCACATGGCCTGCAAACCAGATGCATCTTCACATCAATCAAAAAGAGATGCGAGCTGTTCAAAATGCCCTGACAGCTTTCAAGGACCTGCTTCTTCCAGGACAGTTACTGATAGACAGACAACACTACTGTCATGTGGTACATAAACAAGCAGGGAGGTACACATTCCTACCCCCTCTGCAGACAAGCAGTGACCTTATGGGACACAGCATTGGCTTTTCAAGTTCACCTGCAAGCACAATTCCTGCCAGGAAAAACAAATACTCTGGCAATATATGCCTTTTCACCACTGTCTCTCCTTCCCAGGGTACTCCTAAAGGTCAGACAAGAGAAGCCAAAAATGATACTGATAGCACCAGACTGGCCACGCCAGCACTGGTACCCAATCCTAAAGAGCTTGTCTCAAGGTCCAGCATGGATTCTGCCTCAGTCTTCTCACTTGCTGACCCAACAAAACAATCAGATCCTGCACAGCCAACTCAGGACCTTAAATCTGGCAGCATGGTGGATAATGTAGCCATTCAGAATGCTCCTCTTTCAAAAGCTGTTATGGATGTTCTCTTGGAGGCCAGGAGGCCCAGTACCAGAAAATCTTATGCATAAAAATGGAAGAGATTTTGTGCCTGGAACCAGGAACAAGGCATTGACACGTGTGTACCAAATTTTATTTATTTATTTATTTATTTATTTAACGTTTGTTGACCGGGAAAGTCCGACTAGGTTCCATAGATCTTGTTTTCAGCAGAGGCCCGGGGAGAAATGTCTTTAGAATAACCCTCAGATTTTACAATACCTAATTGAGATGCTAAAGAAAGGTCTTTCTTTCTCATCTATTAAGATTCATGCCTCTGCCATTTCAGCCCATTACAATACGGAACCTCCTATCTTTTATCATCCTTTAATAAGGCAGTACCTCAGACTGGCCAAAAACATCAGGCCTCCAAGGAGGGCACCAATTCCGGCCTGGGGCCTCAGTTATGTTTTGGAAAAACTCACACTGCCTCCTTTCGAGCCAGCATCAACAGCAGATATAAAATTCTTATCCTGGTAAACAAATCTGCTCCTAGCAATAACCTCTGCAAGGCGAGTCTCGGAGTTACAAGCACTCATGGCTGTGGAACCTTTCATCATTTTTCATCCAGGCAGGGTTTCTCTAAGGACAAACCCTACATTTATGCCTAAGGTTGTGTCCAGTGTGGCCCTCAACCAAACTTTCACTTGCCAACCTATTATCCTAATCCACAGAACAAGGGTGAGAAAATCCTGCATTCTTTGGACATACACAGGCAGTTACAAGTTTACTTGGACAGAACTAAAGCTTTCAGAAAGACTGAGCAACCTTTAGTGTCATATGCTGCAGGTTCACAAGGAAAGGCTATCTCAAAACAGACTATATCTAAATGGATAGGCCATTGCATCCATTTCTGCTATTTTCAGCATGGCAAATCAGTGCCTAAGTACATTAGGCCTCATTCCACCAGAGCAGCAGCCACTTCAGCAGCCTTCCTCAGATGAGTACCAACTAAAGATATCTTAGAGGCTGCAACTTGGAGTTCAGTGCACACCTTCACAAAGCACTAACACTTACCTCTTTACTCTAAAGTCCAGAGCAGGCTTTGCCATTGCAGTTCTGCAGGGCCTCATAGCCTCTCCTAATCCTATTTAGCCCAGCCACCCTTCCTCAGCTTTGGGATTCAACCAAAGAGTAATGACTGCAACAGTGAAACATGATGAACATAGTACAGTTGTGTACCTACCATAAATGTAGATGTTAGAGTGCATTCACTGTTGCAGTCCAGGTTACCCACCCACCATCCCCCTTTACTTTGCTGGGACTTATCTGCACTTCTCTGTACTATACAACCTTTTTGGTGTATTTGCTTATAGATGAAGGACATGTTATTTTTGTGCATGCATTTTTATTGGCATATTTTTCAGCCTTCCATTTTGGGGGCATCTGACATATGGGGCAAGAAAAGCTGAAGAAAATGGCGTCGGCTGCATCTTTTATACGCCTGGCACACTGACGTCAGGGAAGAGGCAACAGCAACCGACGCCAGACCTAGACTTTGGAATTCCGGCCGACTGCGGGTAGCCTGCCAGCAGGATAATCCAAGAGTAATGACTGCAACAGTGAATAAACTCGAACATCTACATTTATGGTAGGTACACAACTGTACTTTATGGTGAGTACATAACTTATAATTTTGATGCCTGTACATTTCTTTTTATACCTGCTCACCATGTGGAAGGTGCCTCAGAGCTGTAGAAGCTGTCTGGGCACCTGATCTTGACGTACGTGTGCGTGTGTGCATGCATGTGTTGCTTGCTTTTGTGTGTGCGCGTGTGTGTGTTATGTGATGTGTTCTGTCCACTTCAAATCCCAGAACTGGTCAGTGGAAGTGGAATTTCCTGTCCATCTACAGGACTTTCCCAATGATCATACTCCTCCTGTCACTCCCATAATGCACTACTCTTCCCTTTCTACTGTAGAACTTGTTTGCCAATGGAAAGCATCAGAATATGATCTTCAAACTTGAGCGGTTTATTTTTGGAGAAAATCTGCTGTTTTCTTGGTGATAAGTACCCTTTGTTTTTTCGTCATTTAGCTTTAACTAGGAAGTTCAGGGAATTGTGCTTTGCAGTTAGACTTCAAACTGTTTATTTATTGTTTATATTTATTTTTGCTTTCTTTAATTTTCCTCTCGAGCCATTGAGACTTGGCTTTTTTTTGAGGGCCCTCAGTATTTGTTTCTGGTTTCTTACTCTAGAGGAATTCTGATGTCTAGTTTTCAATTGCAGATTGACAGTTCAGTATCTGCTTAGTTAACGTCAGCGCTTGTGGTGCTTTTTGTGAACAGTGTATTGTCTTATTGATGGGTGTTTCTGCTTTTTTTTTTTTTTTTTTTTTTTTTACTAATGCTTGTTCAACCATGGACAAAGCCTTGGTATTTATAATGTCTTGGATGTGGCCACAAGATCCCACCTTATGATATACTTCTTCCTTGTCTCATGTGCCTTTGCAAATTTGCCTGCAAAGGACATTTTCAAAAATTTTGGAAATAACTTTTGTACCAAATTCTTTCAAATGAATAATTGTGAATGCGTATGTTTTTTTTATTTAATTATTTGTTGTGCAGGCTTATAAAAGGCTTAGCTGTTGTGATTAGCTGCAGAAATTAGCAGTTTCACCCTGAGTTTAGAATGTACTAATAATAAAGCAAGAAGAAAACAGCACCATGCTGCACTATATACAATGAAGTAAAATTAAAAATATTTTAAAAGCATTTCTCTACTTTGTTAGTCATAAGTGATGCTCATTATAAAGATCAGTGTTGCAGTAGCCTTAGCTATATGGCTTGCATGGTGCACATTGTACCACCATTGGTCAGTTTCTGAAGCTTCAGGAGCACTATCCACCCACCCAAACCATTAGGTTGAGTTGAGCTGACTAAAAAGATTGGTTTGGGTGCCAATCCCTTCAGATCTTTTCTGTTGCTGAAGAATGTTCCTCTTGCAGGCTTTCGAGGATTGACAGTCAGCTAAGGTTGGTTTGTTTTGGTGTGGGGGGGCTTCCACATTTACTTTATATGATGGAAACTGAATTTTATTAGAATTGATATTTATGTTTCAAAAAAAATGCTTTTATGGACTTTCACTAGACCTTAATTTTGAAACAGGAGTGTTACTTTTTACTTTGTGGAAAAAAGTTGTTTCAGATGTTATTTCTGAAGTAAAAAATTGTGTTATTTTACTTTTTAAGGCTAGGGTAAGGGTTTTAAGCACTTTCTACTGTGTTTTATGGGAGGAATATTACTTTTTTTTTTTTTTTTTTTATATAACTACTTACTTCTTTTACCAACTACTGCTGCTAGGCTTCCCCAGGACTCGGGCATTTTTTCGGCTTAACCATGGAACACCCTACGGGTTTCTCAGTTTTTACATCCAGTCACAAAAAGAAGAAAATTAATAAACCGCCTTTGCTACCACAGCAGGCAACTAAAGTGCCTCAGCCACTGACGGTGACTCTACTGTGACCATTTCTGGTTCTTCAGACTATTCATATTTTTCCTTTGCTCCCCTCGGTGTAGTTCCTACAGCCACAGTTGCAAATTGACAGGTCAGTCCTTTGCACTGTTGCAATGCCCATGGTGAGCAAGAGAGAACCACTTTTGTTGGTCTTGGGAGAAGCGGCGGGGAATTGCCCTTCTACCTTAAGACAGCTGTGCCTCTCCTTAGGGAGATGTTCCTGGCAAAAGTGTACCTGCTTCTTCAGAAATTCCTGTATAAAAGTAGAAAAAAAACTTACGACCTAGATCTTCTTCTGTCTCAGTCACTTTTGACAGGAGTGGAATTATTGGGCTTAGCTCAGGGTTTAATTTGTGCTGTTGACCCTTCCAGTTTAGCTGTTTCTGGAAAAAGAAGGGCCCTTAATTTTTAGAAGAGGTTCAGGTTTTTGAGCTGTAAAATGAATGTGAAGAATCAGATTCTATTTTATCTCTTCAGTTTCCCATTCAGGTTCTGGGGGTTGTGTCGCTTCTGCCAGCACCCTTTGAAGGATTCTCTTTCTCTGAAACTGTTTGCAGAATAAATAAGTTGCTTTGGGGGTAACCTATTTGTCTGAAGTAGTATTATGATTTATTACAAGTGGGTTTTCCAGAACCCTCTTTCAGCATTGGAGGATATTACAGGCTGATAGCTAGCGTGCTACCCCCCAGAAAGCAGATAGCTTGAGGAACCCTAAGTTTTAATACACTCGTCCCATATCAGACCCAGCACCTATAGCTCTAGGGAATTTAGCTGCTGATGAGCATCTGGTTAATAACAGTCTATCATCTTTTGACAAGGATGGGAATGCTTTTGGTATGTTGGGGGGATGTGTATTCCTCTGCAACATTTACTTTTAGAATTCTAAGATGTCAGGCTCATATGTTTATGCTTGCCTGTTTTGAGAGCATGAGGAATATTTTGGGACCGGTCTCCTATTCTGAGCAAAAAGTCTGCATGTAACCTGAAGGCTTCCGTGTTTCAGGGGGCTACCGTCTGTTTAAAAGGTGCTCATCATTCTGCTGATGCCAGTTTCAGGGCTGCTGCCACTGGAGCTGTTATGAGGAGGTTTACTTGGTTGTGGACTCCGACTTCCAGAAGATGTCTGAGCTGAAATATTAAACTGTCCTCTGAATAGTTGGTTGTTGAGCCATCTGCTGCACAAGTTCTTAGTGTTGTGAGAGAGGTACGTTGATGAAAGAAGTCTCAGACTTTTCGGTCTCCCTTCTCCAGGGTTGCCAAGAGGTTTAATGCTACACCTGCTACCTTTTTCAAAAAGCAAATTACACAAAGTGAGCAAGATGCTGGTAAAAAAATGTCTAAAAAGCAATGATAGTTCCAAAAAGAAAGGTAGACTCCTGCCACCTCCAGAATAAATGACAGTCCAATAAGCCTGAATGACTATCTGCAGGACTCCACTTCCCTTCCCACTGTGGCAAACAGTGATTCTGCCAGAAAGTCTGAATCTCTGTGTTTCTCTTTGGCAACAGATCATTTCCAACAGATGGGTTCTGAAAGTTAAGTATCGTGGTTACATGGCAGTGGAAGTCATTCCCTTCCTTTTCAAGGGATTTCCCATCATCTTTTTGTTTTCCTACTGATGTTCTTCATGTTTCACTGTTGCAGTCATAACTGTAGGGTGCTCCTGCCGGCAGGCAGCCCGAGGTCGGCCAGAATCCCAAAGTCTGGGTCCGGCGTCGGCTGTATAAGCCAGTATCCTGACGTCAGTACGCCTTGGTACATAGCCCTCAGCCGACGCCATCTTCTCCAGTCTTTCTTGCCGTGTGGTGGAAAGCAGCTCGCAAAACGTTGGTTGGCGATTTTCGAACAGCGTATTTGGTTGTTGTCGGTCCGAAGTTGTTACTTCTCTTCTCTAAGCTAAGTACCCCGTTGGGGAATCTTTTTCTTGTTCCTCCGATGTCAGAAAAAGTTAATAATTGTATAGCGTGTGGGAAACAAATACCTCATAAAGATTTCCACTCTTACTGTCTACCTTGCTTAGGCCCTGACCACGACGTTTCTTGTTGTCGGTTCTGTGCCAGGTTCAACTCTCGTACTATCAAGCGCAGGTACGATTGGGCTTTAAATTATTTTGGCAGACGCTTCAATTATAGAATGTCGTCGGACACTACCGGAGTTCAAAAGAAGCGCAAAGACAAAGACAGGCCTCCGAGGTCCAAACAGGACTCGTTGCAGCTGGAGCCAGCGTCCGGTTCGGCTGTCGCCAGTGAGGCGCTTTTGCAGCCCCTGTCGTCCGCCACTTCTGAACCGATGGCGATACGGACTCCCATGGGGAGCCATCAAGGCCCACTATTTTAACTGCTGCAGGACCTTCGGACGTCGCTCCTTCAGATGGGTCCGGAACCGCTGTGCAGGTACCGGCTTCTGAGGGGGTTTTCAGGCCTACTCACATCACTATTTCAAAGGCAAAGGTAAAGACAAAGACTCCTACTAAGTCTAAAGTTCCAGCTCAAGCTGCTTCTGAATCCACTCCCAAGACACAAAAACAATTATTGAGGATGGCTGAAGATTTGCTTACAATGATTAGGGGTTCTCACCCCCCTCCTGAGAAAAGGCCTCGACAGGATGTTACTCTGGATTCCTCTGACCAGGCTTCTGTATCTTCTGTTTCTTCCTCTGATCAGGACTATTCATTTCCCCCTTATGAGGATTCGGATGCTGAGGATTCTTTGCCCTCGGCCTCTCCGCCTGAGGATTTTTCTTTTGGGGAAACCTTGCATGAGATGAGGGAACATTTTCATTGGGAAGGACAGGAATATTCTGCTTCCAAAAGAGGCTTAGAGAATTTCTTCTTCTTCCTCAGCATAGGCCTTTAGCTATCCCTCCTGTCTTGGACATTGTAGATGATGCTTTTTCTGAGGCTAATTTGAATTCTGATTCCATGCCTCCTGCTCCTTCTAAGCCTGATAGATTTTATAGGGTTCCTGACTCTCATTTATTTTTATTTAAAACCCTTCTGCAGATCCTGAAACTATTTCTCAGGGCTCTAAGGCTGCTAAGGTTGCTACTTCTAAAAATCCTATTCCCTCTGAGAAGGATTCTCGTGCTTTAGACAGGTGGGGAAAAAGGTATATACTTCTGCTACCCTGTCTGTAAGGGCTTTAAATTGCCAGTTTCATATGTTTAAATATCAGCAATTTCTTTTGTCTGTTTTAAAGCAAAAGCTTGCTTCCCTTCCTGCTTGTGCAGAGGATAAGGAACTTCAGGATGTTTTGCATGCTACTGAACAGGTTAACAAGCATAGCTTACATTGTGGTTTTGATGCTTTGGATGCTTCCTGCAGGGCTGCTGCCTCTGGTACTGTGATTAGGAGACATGCCTGGCTTCGTGAACAAAGTTTACCTGAACAGGTTAAGGCTAAGTTATTAGATGCCCCTGTTCAACAAGATGTTCTTTTGGTTCTAAGGCTGAGGAAGTTATTAAAAAGATGGAAGAAAAGGCAAAGTCCATGCAGACTGTAAAATATTTCTTGCAAGTTCAGCCTCCTAGATTTTCCAGGAATTGGCCCTCTAAAAATTGGTCCTTTCCCACGTCTGACAGGCCTCAAAGGGGAAGATATAGACGCTTCAGAGGTCGTGGTCAAGGCCAGACCTCTTACAGATCTAGACAATGGACTGCTTCTTCACCTAGAAGGGGAGAAGACAGATCCCAATCTCAAAGAAAGCAAACTCAATGACTCTCTCGGTTGGGCTTCAGGACCCCTTTACTTGGACGCCCCTCTCGGAGGAAAACTGTCTCTTTTTTACAGAAATTGGACTCGTATTACCCAGGACAGATGGGTATTGGACGTGATTTTAAAAGGTTACAAGTTCCACTTTCACACTTTGCCAAGGACTCATGGTTGGCCAGATCTGCCAAAACTTCAATGGTCAGAGGCCTTAACTCAAGTGGATGCTCTTCTGGCCATGAGAGCCATAGAGCCTGTTCCACTCTCGAAATGGGAAAAGGGTTTTATTCAAGGCTGTTTCTGGTTCCCAGAAAACAAAACTCATGGAGACCTATTCTGGACCTTTCTGTGTTAAACACCTTTTGGAAATTCCAAAGTTCAAGATGCTTACTCTACAACAGCTAATTCCAATGCTCTCTCAGGACGCCTGGATGGTGACATTGGACTTAAAGGAAGCCTATTTGCATATCCCTATCAGACAAGAACGCAGGAAATTCCTCAGGTTCAAGGCAGGTTCGAGGCACTTTCAATTCTCTGTTCTGCCCTTTGGTTTATCTACTGCACCCAGAGTCTTCACCAAGTGCCTGGCACCAGTAGTGGCTTACTGCAGACTTCAGGGGATCCAGATTTACCCCTATTTGGACTGACTGCCTTATTCAGGCAGACAGCAAAGATCTTCTGCTTCAACATCTGGACTTTGTTCAACGTCTTCTCCTACTACTGGGATTCTCAGTGAACATAAAAAAGTCACATTTGATCCCTTCTCAACAAATGGTATTCTTGGGAGCCCTCTTAAATACAACCTTACAAAGGGCCTACTTCACTCCAGAAAAACAAACTCAGCTGGCTTCTACTTTCAACACCTTGGCAACTCTATCTCAGCTCACTGCAAGGAAATTCCTGCAGGCTCTGGGCTACATGGCTTCCTGCATTCTGTTGATTCCAAACGCAAGGCTTCACATGAGAAAGCTTCAATGGTATCTGAAAAGTGTATGGTCACAGCATTACTACGATCTGGATATTCTGATTCCTCTGATCCCCTGCCTCCAGAAGGAGTTCCTCTGGTGGTCCAGGGCATGCACTTTAAACGAAGGAAAACCTTTTCGTCTCCCTCAACCTACTCAAATCCTAACCACGGATGCCTCGGATTATGCTTGGGGAGCACACTTTCTAGACAATTGCCAGCAGGGAACCTGGACAAAGGACCATCTTCACTGGCACATCAATCTGAAGGAAATGTTGGCAGTTCAAAATGCCCTTTAGCCTTCAAAAACCTTTACAACCAGGGCCTCTGCTAATTGCACAGACAACACCACGGTCATGTGGTACATCAACAAGCAGGGGGGTTCTCATTCATACCCCCTTTGCAGACTAGCTATGGGTTTATGGGACACAGCTCTAAATTTGAATCTGCATCTCCAGGCTCAATTCATTCCAGGGAAACAGAATCTCTTAGCAGACAGCCTGAGCAGAAACATTTCAGATCCTCACGAATGGATGCTAGACACCAACTTGTTCAACAGGATTACTGCAATTTGGGGATGTCCCCAGATAGATCTGTTTGCATCCCATCTCAATCATCAGCTGCCTCGCTTTTGCACCAGGTCCTTCCACAAAACAGCATGGAGAGTGGATGCCCTGTCCTTCAGCTGGAGAAGCCTTTCAGCGTATGCCTTCCCTCCTCTTCCTCTACTGCCTCGGGTACTACTGAAGATAAAGCAGGACAAGCCCAAGTTCCTCATCTTGATTGCTCCAAATTGGCCTCGACAGTTTTGGTATCCAACCTTAAAGCTCCTGTTCTCGGGGCCTCCTTGGATTCTTCCACTGAACCCTTCGCTTCTGTCCCAGCATCAGGGTCAGTTACTACATTCCCATCTCAAGACCCTTTGCTTGGCAGCTTGGCTCTTCAAAGGAATTTGATTTCCTCTAGTCTTCCCAAACAAGTTTTGGATGTTCTTTTGGAAGCTAGACGGCTAGCACTAGGAAATCCTATGCCTCTAAATGGAAGAGGTTTTCTATTTGGATGCAGGACCGAGGCTCTGATCCTCAGGTTCCTGATCTCTCCTCTATTTTGCTTTACCTTTCGGAACTTTTATCTAAAGGACTTTCCTTTTCTTCCATTAAGATTCATGCTTCTGCTATCTCTGCGTATTTCAGTTCTGATCCTCCTGTTTTTTCACATCCTTTGGTGAAGCAGTTCTTGAGAGGGGCTAAAATTTGGCCTCCAAGGACCCCTCCTGTCCCTGCCTGGGATCTTAATTATGTTTTAGAAAAACTTACTTTGCCTCCTGCATCTTCAGATATTAAGTTTCTATCCTGGAAGACTGTTCTTTTGTTAGCATTGACCTCTGCCAGAAGGGTCTCAGAGTTGCAAGCTCTCATGGCTGTGGAACCATACCTTATTTTCCATCAGGACAGAGTATCCTTGAGGACCAATCCTACTTTCATGCCTAAGGTGATTTCGAAAGTGGCTTTGAATCAGACAATTCACCTTCCTACTTTCTTTCCAAATCCTCAAAATAAAGGGGAAAGGATTTTGCATTCATTGGATGTGCACAGACAGTTACGATTTTACTTGGACAAGACTAAAGATTTCAGAAAGTCTAACCAATTGTTTGTTTCCTTTGCCTCCAGTTCTCTTGGACAACCTATTTCTAAACAAACTATTTCCAAATGGATTGCTTATGGAATCAGATTTTGTTACACTCATCATGGGAAACAGTTTCCAGGGACCATTAGAAGTCATTCTACTAGAGCAGCTGCTACTTCTACAGCTTTCCTCAGAGGAGTCCCTACCAAGGATATCTTGAAGCTGCCACTTGGAGTTCTGTGCATACTTTTTCCAAGCACTACAATCTCCCTTGTTTTCTAAGTCTAGGGCAGGCTTTGCCTCTGCTGTCTTGCAGGGTATTCTTGCATCCTTCTTCTATCTAAAGCCTCCTCCCTCTACACTGCTTTGGGATTCCACCCTACAGTTATGACTGCAACAGTGAAACACGAAGAACATAGTACAGTTGTGTACACCTACCATAAATGTAGATGTTCGAGTGTCTTCACTGTTGCAGTCGGGTTTCCTCCCTCCTATCCCCTCTTTCTCTCATATTTGTGGTGTATTTGTGTTTCCTTGTTGGATTCATTTTTGATTTGTTGGGGACTTCTGACATCTAGGGCAAGAAAGGCTGGAGAAGATGGCGTCGGCTGAGGGCTATGTACCAAGGCGTACTGACGTCAGGATACTGGCTTATACAGCCGACGCCGGACCCAGACTTTGGGATTCTGGCCGACCTCGGGCTGCCTGCCGGCAGGAGCACCCTACAGTTATGACTGCAACAGTGAAGACACTTGAACATCTACATTTATGGTAGGTGTACACAACTGTACTTTATTCAGCATCTGCTGTCTCTTGGGATGATAGAAACTGCCCCTCCTTCTCATTTAGGAGAAAGGTTTTATTCTTGGAGACTAGCTCTAGGTCTTTCCTTTCTAACCCTGTTTGTGATAGTGTTGAAGTTCAGTCTGTACACAGCTTGTGATCCTTCATCCAACACTTGAGTTTTCTAGTGAACTTGGATTTAAAAGATGCATTTTATCATATTCCTACAGATCCAAGTTTCAGGTGTGTTTTTTTTTTTTTTTTTTGTGTCTGAAGTACATCATCAGTTCTCTGAATTTACTTTAGGTCTATCCACAGCTTCAAGGATTTTCAGAAAGTGTCTAGTTCATATGATAGCATATTGCAGACTGCAAGGTGTTTAGATTACTTTTTCTAAGTGCCAGGAATTTTTATCTGGTTGAGGGATCTACTATAGAGACTGATTCCCAGAGGACATCCAAAAGTCTTGTCTATTATTTTTACAGGATTGTTTTCCTGGGGTATCTCTTAATTACTACCACTCGAAGAGCAAAATGATTTATGTCTAGATCTGTTCCTGAGTTTTGACACTCCGACTAATGTCTCAGCCAGGAAATTTCTCTAGATTCTGGGTCTCATGGCTTTTGTAATTTCCTAATTCCTATATGAAGATTCCACTTAAAAGAAGAAAAAAGTCCCTGAAGTCTGTATGTTTCCAACATCAGCATTCCTGAACATTCCAGATTCCAGATGTTCTTCGTGTTTCACTGTTGCAGTCATTACATTTGGGGTAATCTGCTGGCAGGTTTCCCTCAGTCGGCCTGAATAACAAAGTCTTGGGTCCTGCGTTGGTTGCAGTCTCCTCTTCCATGACGTCAGGTTGTCTGAGGTATAAAACATGCAGCCGATGCCATTTTAATCCGTCTTTCTTGCCGCGCGGTGCCCGAAGCAGAAGCAGTTCACAAGTGCCGGTCGGCCGGCTCCTGAAATTTTCGTTTCCGAGTTTCAGAACAGAAGTCTTCAAACTAAAGCTAAGTACCCCATTGGGGAAACTTTTTCTTGCTGCTTATCGATGTCAGTAAAAGTTAATAATTACATTACTTGTGGGAAGCAAATACCTCATAAGAATTTTCATTTGTGCTGTATTCCTTGCCTAGGCCCTGAACACAACGTGCCTTGCTGTCGGTTTTGTGCTAAATTTAACCAGCGCACTATTTTAGCGTCCGTATATTTTTGCTTCTAAATATTTTGGCTCAAGATTTAACTACCCTGAAATGTTGTCGGTTAGCAGTCCGACTACTGGAGTTCACAAAAAACACAAGGAAAAAGACAGAGACAGACCTTTGAGGTCCAAAACTGACAACAAAGCTTCTCCTAAGCCAGTCGCCGGTTCGCCGGTACTCAGTGAGGTGCTTTCGCATCCCCTGATGCCCGCTATTTTTGAGTTGCTGGCCTCTACTGAGAACCATTCGGAGTCCGGTATGCCGCGAGATTCACAAAGCATAGAACCCGTGGATATCTCTCCCTTGGATGGGTCTGGAGCCGCTGAGCAGGCACCGGCTTCTGAGGGTGTTTTCAAGCCTCAACATTTCTATATTAAACTGACGCCATCAGCAAAAACGAGGTCAAAAACTTCTATGTCTAAAAAAATGACGCATGGGCCACGTGCTCAGGCCCCTATGCCTAAGAAACAAATTATCAAAATGGCTGAGGATTTAATTACCTTGATCAGGGGTTCCCAACCCCCCCCCCCTGCTAAAAGGCCTAGGCAAGTCACTGACTATGATTCTTCAGGTCAGGTTTCCATTTCTTCTGATTCCTCTCCTGATCAGGAATTTTCTATTCCACCTTATGAGGATTCTGATGCAGAGGAATCCATCCCATCTGCATCTCCTCCTGAGGATTACTCTTTTGGAGAGACTTTGCATACTTTAAGGGAACATTTTCACTGTGAGAGTCAGGACTTCTCTGAATCAAGAGGCTTAGGGATTTCCTCCTTCTTCCTCAGCACAGGCCTTTGGCAATAGCTCCTGTTTTAGACATTGTTGATGATGTGTTCTCGGAACCAAGCATGGCTCCTGATTCCCTGCCTCTGGCTCCTAGTAAGCCAGACAGATATTACAGGGTTCCTGACTCCCACAAATTTCTTTTCAAAAATCCTGCTGCTGATCCTGAGGCTATATCTCAGGGTCCCAATGGTGTAAAATTTACGCTTCTACAGCCAAAAATCCTACCCCTTCTGATAGAGACTCTAGAGCGCTGGATAGATGGGGTAAGAAGGTTTATAAGTCTGCAACCTTGGCAATCAGGGCTTTAAACTGCCAGTTTCATTTGCTTAAATATCAACAGCATGTTATGGGCTTACTGAAACAGAAAATTATGTTGATTTCTGATTGTGTGGAAAATAGTTACAGGACTTATTGCATTCAGCAGAGCAGGTTGGAAAGCATACTTTGCAATGTGGTTTTGATTCCTTGGAGGCCTCTTGTAGGGCCGCGTTACTGGATCCGTGATAAGAAGGCATGCCTGGCTCAAGGAGTAAAATCTGCCTGATCACGTTAAAGTTAAATTGTTGGATGCCCCTTTGCAGCATGATACTCTGTTTGGTAATAAGGCAGAAGAGGTTTTAAAGAAAATGAAAGACAAAGCAAAATCTATGCAAACTGTAAAAGAGTTCTTGCAAGTGCAGTCACCCAGGTTCAGTAGGCACTGGCCTACTAAAAACTGGTCCTTTCTGGTGTCCAACAGAGCCACTCAGAGCAAACCCAGGTGCTCAAAAGACTCCAGATATCAATCACAGGGATCTTTACAGATCAAAGCAATGGGGTGCTTCCACCTCCAAATCTGGAGGCAACAAAGCAAAACCCTACAGTAAGCAGTCTCGATGACTTTCCTCTACTATCTCAAAGCACTTATCTTTTGCCAGCCCCCTTGGGGAGAAAACTAGCACTTCATGCTCAAAATTGGCAGTTAATAACCCAGGACAAGTGGGTATTAAACATAGTATCCCAGGGGTACAGATTTCATTTCCATACTTTGCTAATTCCAAACAAATGGCCGGATCTGCCACAAAACCAGTGGGCAGAGGCCCAGAAACAACTCATGTCCCTCATGGATATGGGGGCTATTCAACTGGTAATCCACCAAAAAGCCAAATCAACAAGGAAAACAAAAAGCACCACGACAAATGCAGCAATGAGAGGCAAACTTGAAATGAATCGAAAAACAATAGCGTAGTAAAATTTAATTCACTGCTTTCGTCCAAGGACTTCATCAGAATGAATAAAAACCATCACAAAGCAAGTTTAAATACACTCCAAATTAAACAATCAATTAAACAATTAAATAAACAATTGTAAAATTCAATTATTGATTTTTCAATTAAAAAAGAAGGCAGCAATGTCTTTCCTTTTATGGAGATGTAACTTCCTGTGTTTCAAAAAACATTTAATGTTAATGACATCATTTATACCAGGGAAACAATCAGCTTTTAACTTAATCTGCCATAAAGTTTCCCTCTGCTGTATATAATTCTTAAAATCACCCCCCTCAAGTCAGTCTGACACACTTCTAGTATCGAAAATAAAAATTTCTTAAATCCAGAACAAACAATGGAATGTTTATACAAAGCATTAGTGACATCTTTCTTTTTAATGCCATAAATATGTTCTCTAATACGAGTCCTCAGACACCTACTAGTCATCCCAACGTAAAATGCTGGACAAGTACTGCATAAACTGATGTAAACAACACCTTTGGTGTCGCAACTTACACAATTGGGTACTGTTAAGGTTCTATCGTGGGATTCTATAGTGATGTAGGGTCCCACAGAAATGAACCTACACATATTACAGTGATAGCAACACTGCATTCCTTTCTTGTTGGTGATGATGTTACTACTGTGACCAGGGTTAAATTCCAAAATTCTTTTCAAACTGGAGTTGTTTCTTGACACAAAAAAAGGTTGATTACCTATAACTTTAGATAAATCAAGGTTTCCCATAATGACCATCCAGTTCTTCCTAACTAGATTTTGTATTTGATGACAATCAGCACTCATGTCAATAGAACAAATTAAATTGGTGTTTAAATCACCCCCCTTAGTAACGTTAGTGATGTTAATATTGCCATGATTTTCCAAACTGTTCGGATAATCAAGCAATGCTGGATACTGCTTGCTCCGTCTGTTTAAAACGTCAACACTGGTCTCAACCAATAATGATTGGTCATACCCCCTTTCCAAAAATAAGGAGGTGATGAAATTAAACTCCACTGTCAAGTCAGATTCTTTTGAGGTCATTCGACATGCTCTAATAAACTGACCTTTAGGAATGTTTCTAATAACATGTCTTGGGTGGTTACTAGAAAAGTGCAAGTATCCGTTGGTGAAAGTCTCCTTTCGAAAAATACTACTATGAAACCTATTGTCAGTGTAATCCCATTTCAAATAGATGTCCAGAAAATAAACTTTTAAACCCACAGCCCCCTTAAACTTTAAGTAACTGGAAAAGATGTTAACTTCAGAAATGAAGGCATCCACTGTTTCAGAATTGCCTTCAATAACGAAAAACAAGTCATCAATAAACCTGCAGTAAAAACAAACACTAAATTTCTGGGTAAGCAAAGGAATGAATTCATGCTCCCACCAAGCCATAACGATGTTAGCATAAGCCGGAGCGGCTGGGGAACCCATAGCTACACCCCGCTTCTGTCTATAATAAGTCTTACCAAATAAAAAGAAATTGTTATGTAGAATGAGTTACAAAAAGTTACAAATGGTAGCAATGGCGTTGTTAGTGAAACCAGTGTTATTGTTGCTTAAAAAGCTTCTGACAGCTTCAACTCCCTCATGATGGGGAATACATGTATATAATGATACAACATCCATTGTGAAAACAATATGCCTTTTAGGGTCAAAGGAACCTTTCTGAATGTAACCACTGAATTTCATTAAAAAATCCCAACAATCTTTAATATAGGAATCATGGTGATATAAAATTGGTCCAAGAACCGCGTCAATAATTAAGGAAACCCCCTCAGTGATAGAATGGGGTGATGAAACTATTGGCCTGAAGGGGGGGGTTTTCTAAACTTTTGTGGGTTTTGGGTATGCCAAAAATGACACCAATTCTAGGGTCTTCTACCACACAAAATTCATAAACCTCTGAAGTAATGTCACCTGACATCAGGGCATCATAAAGAAGAGAGTGAATTGACCGCTGACTCCGTTGAATATCAAAAAAAGAAATAACTTCATATTCATCACAATTGTTTAAAATCTCTAACATTTTAGTGGTATAGGTATGTTGTTTCATTATTACAATGTTACCACCCTTGTCACTTTTCATATACCTAAATTCACTGTTTAGGGCTTGTAAGTGATTTAATGCTCTCTTCTCTTCAATCTCTAAATTGTTAGTAATGTTTCGCTTGTGCTCTAACAAGTTGGTGACATCTTGAATACATAACTCTTCAAACACTCTAATAGTGTGTTGTAATTTAGGAGTGTAGTAGGAGGGTTTAATTAGAGCTTTGTTAGTTGCAGGAATACCATGCATTAAATATACCAAATTTAACTTTCTGGTGTACTTCTTAATGTCTACTATGGTTTTGCTATAATTAGCTCTACTTGTGGGAACAAAGTTTAAACCATAATGCAATACCCTTAGTTCACAATCAGAAAAAACATAACCACTCAAGTTAATGATACTAAAATGTCCAAAATCATTAGTTAAGTCTCCTCTCCTGATGAGTTGGACCCTAGGAAGGTACGACTCCTGGTCAAAATGTTCGTTTTTGAAGAATAATTCTTCTTGGGGGAAAAAAGAAGAATTAACGTTAGAACTAGTGCTGGTTTTAGTTCCAACTGAGTTGTCACTGTCACAACGAACAGAACTTTCAGTTTTCTTTTCACCAATATCAGTATCAGCAGGTTCACCCTCAGTAACACAAACCTCACCATTTGGTGAGTGGTTGATACTAATCGGTTGTGTCACATTTGAAGTAATCTCGTCAGAATGAAAATACAGTCTATTGTCAGTAGTAGCAGCAGAAACACCGGTGCCGTGAGCACGCTTGCCTAGATTGTTAGAATGTTGCACCTGGTTGTAGTTCCTCCTGTTAAAACCAACAAAGTCATTATAAGCAATTTTGCTTTCATAAGAGGAAATATCCCTCAGTAATTTAGATTGTTTCCTATTAATAATATCAGTCGAGTGCTGCTCAACCTCGTTGGTCAATTGTTGAAAAAAATGGTCAAAAGAATTATCGGACATCTTCCCTTTAAAAAAGGATTGGTTCGCACTAATGTCATTCCTTAAAAAACTCATTTTGGCTGCATTGTTGTCAATTAGTAGCTTCAAAAACCTTAAACCAGCCTCGTTAAAGAAACAAACTAAGTTGTCAAACATAGGCTGCCCAATGGAAACACCGTTCGGGCACTTGAAGAACCTAAGTCCCTTAGGCACAATTTTTAAGTCAATACACTTTAAAAAATAACAATTCTCCAATTCTAGAGACATGTACCTTTTCAGTAGTTTCAGTAAGCTGTCACGCTTGCGATTAAATTCCTCGCTGTTGAGACCTTGACGAGGTTTGTCGAAGTTACAAAAAGGGTTATCAACAGGTTTGAAAAGTGCTCAGCGTTCTTGTAGTTCGGTAAATCACGCCGACAAGTAAAGACAGGTTTGTTGGTGCTTAAATCTTTGCCGTGAATAGGAACGTTGTTTAATTCAATGACAGTCTCCATTTCTTGAAAAGGTTCAACCGGACTGGAAACGTTAACCAAACATTCCTTGTTAGATGCTCTTGCTACTAAGAACTTCAATGAGTTCTGAATGTCAATAAGAGTTGTAACCAACAAGCTGTTAATATTGCATCCATCGGAACTAGGCGTAGGATGCAAAGTCATATTTAGTAAAGAGTCCTCCGCTGCCTCAGCCATGGAACAGGCACAAGAACACAGATAATCCACCAAAAAGCCAAATCAACAAGGAAAACAAAAAGCACCACGACAAATGCAGCAATGAGAGGCAAACTTGAAATGAATCGAAAAACAATAGCGTAGTAAAATTTAATTCACCGCTTTCGTCCAAGGACTTCATCAGAATGAATAAAAAACATCACAAAGCAAGTTTAAATACACTCAAAATTAAACAATCAATTAAACAATTAAATAAACAATTGTAAAATTCAATTATCTTGGGATTTTTTAATGAAATTCAGTGGTTACATTCAGAAAGGTTCCTTTGACCCTAAAAGGCATATTGTTTTCACAATGGATGTTGTATCATTATATACATGTATTCCCCATCATGAGGGAGTTGAAGCTGTCAGAAGCTTTTTAAGCAACAATAACACTGGTTTCACTAACAACGCCATTGCTACCATTTGTAACTTTTTGGAACTCATTCTACATAACAATTTCTTTTTATTTGGTAAGACTTATAGACAGAAGCGGGGTGTAGCTATGGGTTCCCCAGCCGCTCCGGCTTATGCTAACATCGTTATGGCTTGGTGGGAGCATGAATTCATTCCTTTGCTTACCCAGAAATTTAGTGTTTGTTTTTACTGCAGGTTTATTGATGACTTGTTTTTCGTTATTGAAGGCAATTCTGAAACAGTGGATGCCTTCATTTCTGAAGTTAACATCTTTTCCAGTTAAAGTTTGTTAAGGGGGCTGTGGGTTTAAAAGTTTATTTTCTGGACATCTGTTTGAAATGGGATTACACTGACAATAGGTTTCATAGTAGTATTTTTCGAAAGGAGACTTTCACCAACGGATACTTGCACTTTTCTAGTAACCACCCAAGACATGTTATTAGAAACATTCCTAAAGGTCAGTTTATTAGAGCATGTCGAATGACCTCAAAAGAATCTGACTTGACAGTGGAGTTTAATTTCATCACCTCCTTATTTTTGGAAAGGGGGTATGACCAATCATTATTGGTTGAGACCAGTGTTGACGTTTTAAACGGAGCAAGCAGTATCCAGCATTGCTTGATTATCCGAACAGTTTGGAACATCATGGCAATATTAACATCACTAACGTTACTAAGGGGGGTGATTTAAACACCAATTTAATTTGTTCTATTGACATGAGTGCTGATTGTCATCAAATACAAAATCTAGTTAGGAAGAACTGGATGGTCATTATGGGAAACCTTGATTTATCTAAAGTTATAGGTAATCAACCTTTTTTTGTGTCAAGAAACAACTCCAGTTTGAAAAGAATTTTGGAATTTAACCCTGGTCACAGTAGTAACATCATCACCAACAAGAAAGGAATGCAGTGTTGCTATCACTGTAATATGTGTAGGTTCATTTCTGTGGGACCCTACATCACTATAGAATCCCACGATAGAACCTTAACAGTACCCAATTGTGTAAGTTGCGACACCAAAGGTGTTGTTTACATCAGTTTATGCAGTACTTGTCCAGCATTTTACGTTGGGATGACTAGTAGGTGTCTGAAGACTCGACAGAGAACATATTTATGGCATTAAAAAGAAAGATGTCACTAATGCTTTGTATAAACATTCCATTGTTTGTTCTGGATTTAAGAAATTTTTATTTTCGATACTAGAAGTGTGTCAGACTGACTTGAGGGGGGGTGATTTTAAGAATTATATACAGCAGAGGGAAACTTTATGGCAGATTAAGTTAAAAGCTGATTGTTTCCCTGGTATAAATGATGTCATTAACATTAAATGTTTTTTGAAACACAGGAAGTTACATCTCCATAAAAGGAAAGACATTGCTGCCTCCTTTTTTAATTGAAAAATCAATAATTGAATTTTACAGTTTAATTGTTTAATTGATTGTTTAATTTTGAGTGTATTTAAACTTGCTTTGTGATGTTTTTTATTCATTCTGATGAAGTCCTTGGACGAAAGCGGTGAATTAAATTTTACTACGCTATTGTTTTTCGATTCATTTCAAGTTTGCCTCTCATTGCTGCATTTGTCGTGGTGCTTTTTGTTTTCCTTGCTATTCAACTGGTACCAGAAAAGGAAAAAGGAGAAGGATTTTATTCAAGACTGTTCCTGGTACCCAGAAAAGACAATTCATGGCATCCAATACTGGACTTATCGATTCTGAATATGTTCCTGAACATTCCAAAATTCAAAATGTTGACTTTACAACAGCTACTGCCTATGCTAGGCAAGAATGCTTGGTTAGTAACTCTAGACTTAAAAGAAGCATACCTGCATATCCCAATAAGGGAATCTTGCAGAAGATAGGGATAATTGGCTAGGCTTAAAATGGCTCGCAAGGGCAGTTAGCTTAGTACTAATCTATGAACCTATGAACCTATACCTCTGCTTCAAAGCAGGTTTTTTTGCATTACCAATTCTCTGCACTGCCCTTTGGCTTATCTACTGCGCCCAGGGTCTTTACAAAGTGCCTGGCACCAGTAATTGCATTCTGCAGACAAAGAAACATTCAAATTTATCCTTATCTGGACGATTGTCTCATTCAGGCAGAGGACAAGGACACTCTTCTTCAACATCTGGTGTTTGTAAAAAGGCTTCTAGCATGCCTAGGGTACACCATAAACTAAAATAAATCACAACTGGTGCCCTCTCAAATAATTACATTCCTGGGTGCAAGCTTGAATACAACTGCCCAGATGGCTTACCTCACGCCAGACAAACAAATGCAATTGACAACATACTTCAATCAAATGGCAGCAAAAACCCACTATCTGCAAGACAAATTCTGCAGGCTTTGAGGTTCATGGCATCCTGCATTCTACTAATTCAATATGCGAGACTGCATATGAGGAAACTTCAATGGTACCTAAAAAGTTTATGGAGTCAGCATTGTCACAGCCTGGAAACAATGATTCCTCTCATTCCCTGCCTGCAACAGGAGTTCTTTGGTGGGCAAAGACATGTCACCAAAACAAGGGACGGTCATTCACTCTACCCCCTGCTACCCAAACCCTAACTACAGATGCATCAGACTATGCTTGGGGGGCCCACCTAGCAGGGAGATACATTCAGGGCAAATGGAGCCCAAACCAAATGCATCTGCATAGCAACCAGAAAGAAATGCTAGCTGTTCAGAATGCTCAGACAGCCTTCAAGGACTTACTTCATCCAGGACAACTACTGATAAAGACGGACAACACCACAGTCATGTGGTATTTAAACAAGCAGGGGGGTACCCATTCATACCCCCTTTGCAAACTAGCCATGGCCTTGTGGAACACAGCCATGACTTACAAAATACATCTTCAAGCTCACTTCCTGCTAGGAAAGCAAAATACTCTGGCAGACAACCTAAGCAAAAATCTTATGGACCCGCACGAATGGAAACTGGATCCACAAATCTTCAGCATGTTAACACAGAAATGGGGAAGCCCAGACATAGATCTATTTGCCTCTCCCCAGAATTATCAGTTGGACAAATTCTGCACAAGAACTCATCACAATAAAGCATGGAAACGTGGATACTCTATCCTTCAGCTGGAAAAACCTATCAGTCTATGCCTTTCCCCCTCTGCCTCTACTCTGCAAGGTCTTACTAAAAGTCAGACAGGAAAAAAACAAAAATGATTCTAATTGCTCCGGACTGGCCTCGCCAGCACTGGTACTCGCTTCTAAGGAATATGTCGCACCTTCCTCCGTGGTACTTGCCTCAAACACCTCATCTACTGTCTCAGCAGAACTATCAAATTCTGCACACTCTGCTCCAAACTCTGAACCTTGCAGTATGGCTAAGCAACTAATTATTCATACCACACCTCTCAGTAAACCTGTGATGGATGCCATTTTGGAAGCTAGAAGGCCTAGTACTAGAAAATCTTATGCTGATAAATGGAAGAGATTCTGTGCTTGGAACCAAGCACAAGGAATAGATACAGCAAGGCCCAATAGTCCTCAGATGTTGTAATGCTTAACTGAGATGCTTGACAAGGGCCTATCCTTTTCTTCAATAAAGATCCATGCCTCTGCCATCTCGGATCATTACAACACAGAGCCTTCCCTCTTTTCTCATCCACTGCTAAAACAGTATCTCAGAGGGGCCAAAAATTTAAGGCCTCCCAGGAGAGCACCAACTCCGGCATGGGACCTCAATTGTGCTGGAAAAACTCACCCTCCCTCCTTTTGAACCAGTAGCTACTGCGGATATAAAATTTCTATCTTGGAAGACCGCTTTTCTTTTGGCAGTCATTTCAGCTAGAAGGGTTTCAGAACTACAGGCTCTCATGGCAGTGGAGCCCTTCATTTTATTTTACCCGGACAGGGTGGCCCTCAGGACCAACCCTTCCTTTATGCCTAAGGTGGTATCTGGTGTGGCTCTTAACACCTGCCAACTTTTTTCCCAAATCCACAAAACAAGGGGGAGCGGATTCTGCATTCACTGGATATGCACAGACAACTAAGATTCTTCTTAAACAGGACAAAATCTGTAAGAAAGTCTGAGCAACTACTGGTAGCATTTTGCTGCAGGATCAGAGGGGAAGGCTATATCAAAGCAGACTATTTCTAAATGGATAAGCCACTGCATTCATTTCTGCTGTTTGCACCATGGTAAACCTGTGCCCAAGGGGATCAGATCCCATTCCACCAGGGCTGCCTCTACTTCAGCAGCTTTTCTAAGAGGGGTCCCAACCAAAGACATTCTAGAAGCTGCCACTTGGAATTCTGTTCATACGTTCACAAAGCATTATCATTTACCTCCCTTCTCTAAATCTAGAGCAGGCTTTGCCACTGCAGTCCTGCAGGGCCTTATAGCTGCTCCTAATGCTGTTTAGTTCCATCCTCCAATCCATATCTTTGGGATTCTACCCAAATGTAATGACTGCAGCAGTGAAACACGAAGAACATAGTACAGTTGTGTACACTTACCATAAATGTAGATGTTCGAGTGTATTCACTGTTGCAGTCTGGGTTACCCACCTGCCATCCCCCATTCTATACCTTTTCTTTCCTTCACTATACTCAAAAGTCTTTGTGGTGTATTTGCTTTTAGTTGAAGGTGAATTTTATGTTTCTAAGGTGCATTTATATTTTTACAGTTTATTTATATATATTTCTGCTCCCCATTTGGGGGGGCACCTGACATCTGGGGCAAGAAAAACTGATTAAAATGGCGTCAGCTGCATGTTTTATACCCCTGACTACCTGACTCCATGGAAGAGGAGACAGCAACTGATGCAGGACCCATGACTTTGTTATTCAGACCGACTGAGGGCAACCTGCCAGCAGATTACCCCAAATGCAATGACTGCAACAATGAATACACTCTAACATCTACATTTATGGTAAGTGTACACAACTGTACCTTTTGGGATGTGTAAACAGGGAGACGGACTTTCTTTGGTGAAGAGTCCAAATTACTCTATCAGTGTCTCCCATTTTCCCTTCCAGTTGTAGAAGAGAACTGCTCTCACAGAGTAAGTGATTTACTCTGAGAGCAAGTCTTTTGGAATCTGGTCTCCCGGTGCAAGCCTGTTTTATAGTTAGGCCTTACTGTTGCAAGTCATTTACACTCTGAACAAGTCTGTCAGAATCGGGACAGATTTATACAGGAGTGTGTCACTTATTCTGAGAGCAAGTCTTTTGGAACCAAGCTCTTCATGTCTGGCTTTGTGCCATAGTTCATCACCTTCACTTTGCCATGTGTTGTGTCCAAAAATACAGCTCATTTTTCTGACTAGCTGAATCCTGTTGTATTTTTTTTTTCTTACATTGACACAAGCTTCCTGTTAAGGCTTGTGTGTTTTTCCTTCCTTCGGATGAGGTGTTAAATCTTCTGCCAGAGCTGCTGGTAGTTCATTTGGATGTAAAAGATCCCACAGCATATGTCAAGAAAGAATTTCCCTGATGCCCTGGACTAATTTCTGATAGTAATATAAATACCACATGGTGTTTCCCCCTGAAAAGAGGCTACTAACCTATTGGAACTAACTCCACTAACATGGGGTAAATAAAATAAATTGCAATCTTCTGTTGACCTGGCTAACTGCATTAGTAAAGACCTTAACAGAAGATAGAAGATGTCCTTCAAGGATGCATCTGCAGTCCTAACAAATGGGTTGTCCTGTCGTCAGGCAGCCCTTCGGTCGGCCGGATTCCAAAGTCTGGGTCTGGCCTCGGCTGGTGTCGCACTTCACCCGACGTCATCTCTGCTGGTCTTCGGGTATAAAGGCATCAGCCAACGCCATTTTCCTCAGTCTTTCTTGCGCGTGGCCAAGCAGAAGCTGTTAGCAAAGTGCCGGTCGGTCAGATCCAGAGATTACTACTACCGAATACTACTTCAAGACTTCTAAAAGCTAAGTACCCGTTGGGACTCTTTCTTGCCTCAGCCGATGTCAGAAAAAGTGAATAACTGTTTAACGAAACAAATACCTCATAAAGATTTCCACTCTTACTGCTTACCTTGTTTAGGCCCAGACCACGGCGTAGCAGCCTATTTAGCCTGTGCTTCCTTCAACCTTGCTGAACAGTTTTTCAGCTCAGATTTTGCGTACATTATGCCGGATCCTCCGACTTCTCAAATTGTTAAGAAAAGACCGACACAAACCACGGTTAAGCAAACCGCGAAGTGTCTCGGTTTCTGAAACCGAGCAACGGGTCAATCTTCAGCCGAATCCATGACTACTACGAGGCTCCTGCTACCCTAGTTGAATCGGCCTCTGAAGTTTTGCCTACTAATGTGGTTTCTCTAGAATTATCGGACACCATCCCTTTGGATGTCTCTACCCCAGCACGTGGTGCTGCTAGGCCTCCTGCAGCCATGTCTATAAAGGCCTTTGCCAGGGCTAAAGCAGCCAAAACTGCTAAGTCTGTGCCTGTTAAGCCCCCCTCTCACAGGCCCAGTTCCAGTTCCCAAATGCTTATTCTGGCAGAGGATCTCATCTCTTTAATAAGGGGATCCCAATCTCACCCAGACAGGGCCTCTGAACCTCCAGAAAAGAGACCTAGAGCAGAGCCCCCTGAGCCAGTGTCCTCAGATGACTCTTCTGATGATTCAGACAATACAGACCGTCCAGAGGCTCCTTTTTCTACTTATGAAGATTCCGATGCTGAAGAATCTATTCCTTCTGCCTGTCCACCAGAGGAATTTTCCTTTGGGGAAACCTTACATGCCATGAGAGAGCAATTCCAATGGCAGGGACAAGATTTCTCAGATTCAAGAAAAAGGCTTAGGACCTTTCTACACTTACCGCAACATAGGCCCTTAGCTATACCTCCAGTTCTTCCTGTTGTGGATGATGCATTTAATGATGTTTGCACTGCTCCTGATACTTTACCTCCAGCCCCTGCCAAGCCCGATAGGTTTTACAGGGTATCGGACACTCATCACCACCTATACAAGGCTCCTTTGCAGATCCTGAGACTATCTCCCAGGGGCCTAAGGCAGTAGCCGACCTCAGCGAAAAACCCTCTCCTTCTGAAAGGGAATCCAGGTCCTTAGAGAGATGGGGTAAAAGTATACACCTCTGCTACTCTCTCAGCTAGAGCTTTGAACTGTCAGTTTCATATGATCCAATACCAAGAGTTTATGCTTGATCAGTTAACTAAGAAACTGTCCTCTGATGATTCCTTAGATAAGAAATATGTTTTAGAAATGGTGAATAACATTCAGCAGGTTAGTAACCATTCTTTAAAATGTGGCTATGATGCACTGGAGGCTTCATTTAGATCAGCCATGACTGGCACAGTTATAAGAAGGCATGCATGGTTGAAAGAACAGGTCTTGCCGGATCATGTTAAAGCAAAACTATTAGATGCTCCTATGGATAAGGTCAGTCTATTTGGTTCTCCTGCCCAGCAAGTAATGAAGAAAATGGAAGAGAAGGCAAAATCTGTACAAACAGTTAAAGATTTCCTACAGGTTCAGCCCCCAAGGTTTAGCAGGAACTGGCCTTCCAAAAATTGGTCCTTTCCAGACTCCTCTAAATCTCAGAGAGGCAGGAATAGACGTTCCAGAGGCAGAAATCAATCCAGAGGAGGTGCCTACAGAGGACGCCAGTGGCAAGGCAATAACCAACGAGGCACAGACACAACCACTGCCACTACAACAGGACAAACACAGTGACTTGGCTCTGACACCGCCTTCCAGGGAACAAATAGCAGCACCCTTAGGCGGAAAGTTAGCCTTATTTTCAAAAAATTGGCACTATATCACGAGACAAGTGGATTTTGCAAACTATAGACCAAGGCTACAGGTTTCATTTCCACACCTTACCAGTAAAAAGAGGAATGCCAAACCTACCATCAAATCAAAAAACAGAAGCTCTAAAACAGATAGCTCAATTAACAAAGATGAGAGCTGTGGAAAGGGTGCCACCTACAGAAAAGGGCAAAGGATTTTATTCCAGGCTCTTCCTAGTACCAAGAAAAGAGAAAAGTTGGAGACCTATTCTCGACCTGTCCGCTTTAAACACATTCATCATTGCTCCAAAATTCAAAATGCTGACCCTACACCAACTTCTTCCCATGCTGGGCAAGGAGTGTTGGCTGGTAACTCTAGATCTCAAGGAGGCATACCTGCACGTCCCCATACGACCAAATTGCAGAAGATACCTCAGATTTCTTGCAGGATCAGAGCATTATCAATTCTCAGCATTGCCCTTTGGCTTATCTACTGCACCCAGAGTATTCACAAAATGCCTGGCATCAGTAATCGCTCATTGCAGGCTACAGGGAATCCAAATTTATCCATACCTGGACGACTGCCTGATGCAAGCGGACAACAAAAGCAAGCTGACACAAGACTTACAAAGAGTCATTTGCTTACTACAAGCCCTGGGATACACAGTCAATTTAAAAAAGTCAAGACTGATACCATCCCAAACAAGAACATTCTTGGGTGCAGAATTGGACACAGTAAAACAGATGGCATTCCTAACTGCAGAAAAACAAGAACATCTCCCTCTTTACTTCTTGGCATTAACAAAGCAGAACAAACTAACAGCAAGGAAAGTACTGCAGGCCTTGGGCTTCATGGCATCATGCATAATCCTGGTCCCCATGCCAGACTGCATATGAGAAAGCTACAGTGGTACCTAAAGAATTTATGGTCTCAACACAGGCACAGCTTAATACCACTAATCCCATGCCTGAAACATGAGTTCCTATGGTGGGCTCAAGCATGCCAGTCAAACCCAGGTTTGCCCTTCCACAACATTCAAGCAAGCCAAACCATCACAACGGATGCCTCAGACCTAGGTTGGCGGGCCCACATGCTGGACAAATGCATTCAAGGATTATGGACTCCAGATCAGCTGCACCTGCACATAAATCAAAAAGAAATGCTGGCAGTAAAACTAGGAATCCAGAATTTCAGACCATTCCTCAAAGAAGGCCATTTAATGATAAGGAGAGACAACAGCACAGTCATGAGGAACAACAACAAAGAGGGAGGCACTCATTCGTACCGCCTATGTGGAATGGCTCGGGACCTATGGAACATGGCTCTGAGCTACAAGATCCAGTTACACGCAATATTTGTACCGGAAAAGAAAACATCCTAGCAGACATGTTAAGCAGAACTACCTCGGATGCTCACGAATGGATGCTACACCCAACATCTTCAAGGCCATCACAAAAATGGGGAATGCCACAAATAGACCTATTCGCATCCCCACTCAATCACCAGATCAAGAAATTCTGCACAAGGACATACCACCCACTGGCTTGGAAGGTGGACTCTCTATCCTTCAGTTGGAAAGACCTGACAGCATATGCATTTCCACCTCTTCCTTTGATGCACAAGGTACTACTGAAAATCAAAGAGGAACGTCCAAGGATAATTCTGATAGCTCCAAATTGGCCAAGACAACATTGGTATCCTTTGCTGAGGAGCATGTCTCGGGAGGAACGTGGACACTACCCTGATTCCTTTGATGATAACTCAGAGCGACTACAACATCATGCATCCAAACCTGAAAACTCTACAACTGACTGCCTGGAACATTACATAAGAGCAACTAACCCAGATTTATCCCAAAGGGTTAAAGACATTATCCTTGAGGCCAGACCTTCAACAAGAAGGAACTATGTAGGAAAATGGAAAAGGTTTGTCATTTGGAGTTCTGAAAGAGGAAAAGATGTGTCAAAGATAGATATTGCCAACATCCTGGAGTATTTGGCAGAGCTTCTCCATACAGGCCTGTCCTATTCCTCCATCAAGATACATGCATCAGCTATTTCAGCAGAATACAGCTTGATCCCCTGTCTTCTCACACCTCTACTCAGGCAGTTCCTCAGAGGAATCAAGAATGTAAAACCTCCTAGGAAACCACCATTACCAGCATGGGACTTGAACTTTGTGCTAGAAAATTGACACTCCCTCCATTCGAACCAGCAGCAACAGCAGACCTTCAACACCTATCCTGGAAAACTGCTTTCCTACTGGCAATTACTTCAGCAAGGAGGGTTTCGGAACTACAGGCCTTAATGGCAGTACAACCCTTCCTAATCTTCCATCAAGATAGAGTGTCCATGAGAACTAATCCTACATTTATGCCTAAGGTGGTATCCAGAGTGTCTCTAAACCAGGCAATCCACCTACCTACCTTCTTTCCCAGTCCACAGAACAGGGGGGAAAGACTACTGCATACCTTGGATGTACACAGACAGTTGCGCTACTACCTGGACAGAACCAAGGGCAATAGAAAAACTGACCAGCTTCTAGTAGCTTATGCAACAGGAAGGGAAGGAAAAGCAATTTCCAAACAGACAATCTCCAAGTGGATAGGAAATTGCATAAGATTCTGTTACTCCTACCATGGAAAGCAAATTCCACAGAACATAAGGCCTCATTCTACAAGGGCTACAGCCACTACCACAGCTTTCTTACGAGGAGTGGCTACCAAGGACATTATTGAGGCGGCTACTTGGACCTCCGTGCATACATTTGCCAAGCATTATAACTTACCTCTATACTCTAGATCCCGAGCAGGCTTTGCCACTGCTGTTTTGCAAGGGATCCTAACTACACCATAATTCTTCTTCCTCCTCCCTAGTTTGGCTATGGTATTCTACCCATTTGTTAGGACTGCAGATGCATCCTTGAAGGACATAGTACAGTTTTGTACCTACCATAAATGTAGATGTCCGAACAGGATAGCATCTGCAGTCAGGATTACCCACCCTCCTTCCCCTCTGTGGTACTCCTAGGGTATTTACCCTCCTAATAGCTAGCTGGGGGGGGATCTGTTATGGTGTATTTGTTTGTATATATGTACATACATGCTTATTTTTTGTGTTTGCCTTCTATTTTTTTTGGAAACATTGGCATTTATCCAAAATTTAGCTTTCCAAGAGGGCAACTGGCATCTGGGGCAAGAAACACTGAGGAAAATGGCGTCGGCTGATGCCTTTATACCCGAAGACCAGCATAGATGACGTTGGGTGAAGTGCGACACCAGCCGAGGCCAGACCCAGACTTTGGAATCCGGCCGACCGAAGGGCTGCCTGACGACAGGACAACCCATTTGTTAGGACTGCAGATGCTATCCTGTTCGGACATCTACATTTATGGTAGGTACAAAACTGTACTTTAGTCATATTTGTTTTTTTTTTTTATGTTCATTTTCTTAATCTCTGGATTTTAAAATTATGACTTGTATGCTTATGCTTTCTTGTTTCAGAGCACTTTTTTGCTTCAAACTTGAAAGATTTATTTCATTGCTGCTTATTTTCACATTATAGTTATCCTACTGTTCTTTCGAATGATAGGCTTCTCATTTTTCTTTACTGTTAATTTACACCAAGATGAGAATTAATTTAAGATTTTTGCATCATACCTGTACTGTAATGGCAAAACCCAAAGAATTAAGTTCCTGTTTATTTAGTGCTTTCATCATCCTTTCTAGATGGAAAATACAATCAAGCAATCAGAAAATGATCTAAACAAATTGTTAGAGTCAACCCGGCGCCTTCATGAGGAGTACAAGCCCTTGAAGGAACATGTGGATGCCCTACGAATGACCTTGGGATTGCAGAGGCTACCAGATCTGTGTGAGGAGGAAGAAAAACTTTCTCTCGAGTACGTGTTTCTATATATTTAGTTTATTCTGCATTTCTGATTTTTAGAAAAGATATCTAGAAAAAAGTGGAGCACATTGAAGAATGAAGAAACTAATTGTAGACTTGCACTGTAACGTGATTCATCCAGCACCTGCAAATGGTTTATTTTTGAGAGTTTATTTGCTTGGGTGTAGTATGGCGATTGTGTAAATTATGTGTATCAAATTGTATGGTTGACATAAAGAGATCCAATTTGAACACTACCTTTTTCTATTTTCAGCAGTGTCTATAGGAGAGAGAGGCAGATAATTTGGATGTCCATGTTATCTGTATGATTCTCCTAGACTGCAGGCCAGCTTTTTTAAATGGATGTACGGTCCTGCTACCACTACTGTGACTGTATGTTCAAATGTACTGCAAAGCGTTGATGTTTACAACATTTATTTTGCTTTGTGTATGTCTAGAAGGTGCCCATAAAGCAGATTTCTAATTTCCAGACCTTGAATCGTTTGGAGATGTTCTGCTGTAGTGGCATTATTGTTTGGGATGGGAGGGATTTGTCAGTATTTGCCACCCAAACTACAACAGAAAAAAAAAAATCTTTGTATATATTTGAATTGTCTAGTGGCCATGTATTTAATATGTTGAGCATTGTAGTTCAGCAGAAAAGTACAGTAGATCACTATACACACATGCATTCAAACTTTAAACTATTTGATCTGTTTGTTTTCCTAATTTGAGGTACAATCTTTGACAAGGTTTTAGAAAATAGTACGTTGAAACCCCTGATTTTCTACAGCTTTCAGTTACTGCCTGGCACAGATTGTGTGTAGTTAGTGGTAGAACAGAGTACAAGATGGTTTGTCCCCTACAGAATTAATCATTTAAAAATCAGTACTTTTCTTGGACAGTAGTTTGGAGCTAAATATGTGTTATAAATTTAAAAATATTTACATTTTGAATGGCAGAGCATTTTTGAGACACAGTTACCTCGATTTTACAGCACTTGTTTATTGAAAAATCAGAGATCTAATAAGAAGATGCCATTCTTTAGTAACCAGTAGGCCTTGTTGCATAGATGCAAGTATCACTTTAACATGTTCTTCGTGCATACAGCTGCAGTCATTACAGAGGGTTATCCTGCCGTCAGGTGGGTCCTCGGTCGGTCGAATTCCAAAGTCTAGGTCCGGCGTCGGTTGTTGTCGCTTCCTCCCCGACGTCAGTGCGGCAGGGGTATAATAGAGGCAGCCGACCTCATTTTCTTCAGTCTTTCTTGCCGCGCGGTGCCCGAAGCAGAAGCAGTTCGCAAGTGCCGGTCGGCCAGCTCCTGAGATTTACGAAAGTATTTCAGCCGAAGTCTTCTTTAAAGCTAAGTACCCCGCTGAGGAAACTTTTCTTGCATCAGACCGATGTTAGACAAAGTTAATAATTGCATTTCTTGTGGGAAGCAAATACCGCATAAGGATTTCCACTCTTTCTGTATACCTTGCTTAGGGCCAGACCACGACGTCTCGGCCTGCCGTTTTTGTGCTAGGTTCAACAAGCGCACTATTAAGCGCCGGGCGGAGCTCGCCCTTCATTATTTTGGCGAAAAATTTAATTATATCATGTCGTCGGATACTCCGACACCAGTTTTAAGCAAAAGACGCAAAGACAAGGACCGACATCCGAGGTCTGCACAGAGTACTGAGACCACGCTTAGGCCGACTACCGGTTCTCCGGTTCTCAGCGAGGCGCCTACGCAGCCCCTGACTACCGATGAACCTATTTTACCGGTGACTTCAGTATCTGAGGTCACAGGCTCCTCTGTCTCCATTCCCACTGCAGATACCGACGCCACTCTTGGCGGGGAAACTGAAAATTTAGTCAGGCCTGCCATTTCTGAAGGCGTCTTCAGGCCTTCCACCTTCTCTATTAAATCCTTCACTAAATCTAAAGCTGCCATGAAAACTAAAAAACAGGGTCCTCAGACCTCCTCTCAAGGCCCCATGCCTAAAAAGCAGATGCTTAAAATGGCTGAGGATTTGATAACTCTCATCAGGGGTTCTCAACCCCCCTCTGACAAAAGACCCAGATTGGAGGAAGACTACCCTTCCTCAGACCAGGCTTCTATTACCTCAGACCATTCTGAGGACCAGGATTATGCCTATTCCCCTTTCGAAGACTCTGATGCTGAGGAGTCTATTCCCTCGGTCTCCCCCCTGAGGACTACTCTTTTGGGGAAACCCTGCATACATTGAGGGAACACTTCCACTGGGAAGGCCAAGATTACTCAGATTCCAAGAAAAGGCTCAGGGAATTTCTACTGCTCCCCCAGCATAGGCCCCTGGCTATCCCTCCTGTTTTATATATTTTGGATGATGTGTACGCAGAAGCCAGCCTTAATCCAGATTCTTTACCTCCAGCCCCTGTTAAACCAGACAGGTATTACCGGGTTCCTGATTCTCACCAGTTCCTTTATAAAAGCCATACTGCAGTCCCAGAAACAATTTCACAGGGTCCCAAGGGAATAAAGGCCTCTACTGCTAAAAACCCTTTACCTTCAGAGAGAGATTCCAGAGCATTAGAAAGGTGGGGGGGAAAAGGTGTATACATCTGCTACTTTAACCATGAGGGCATTAAACTGTCAATTTCATATGTTAAAGTACCAACAGTTTTTGTTATCTCAGCTGAAAAGCAAAATGACACAAACAGAACAACCAGATTTGAAAGAGTTGCAGGATTTGTTGCATGGAGCAGAGCAAGTGGGTAATCGTACCTTGCAGTGTGGTTTTGATGCTTTAGAGGCCTCATGTAGAGCTGTTGGGGTCTGTTATACGTAGACATGCTTGGCTCAAAGAGCAAACCTTACCAGATCATGTCAAAGCAAAGTTATTAGATGCACCACTTCAAAAAGATGTATTGTTTGGTGTTAAAGCTGAGGAGGTACTAAAGAAACTGGAGGAAAAAGCGAAATCTATGCAAACAGTGAAAGATTTCTTGCAGGTACAACCTCCATGTTTCAGCAGAAACTGGCCTTCAAAAACTTGGTCCTTTCCTGCCACGGACAGAACTCAAAGGGGCAGATACAGACGCCCAAGGGGTAGAGGACAACCTCAAGGATCTTACAGAGCTAGACAGTGGCAAGCAAAAACCCCAAGAGGTGGAGAAGATAGATCACAGTCATTTAGAAAACAGACACAATGACTTCCCCTTATGCCTGCCAAACAAAGCTTTAATGGCAGCACCTTTGGGTGGAAAACTGGCATTATTTTCAAAAAACTGGCACATTGTTACAAAAGACAAATGGATTCTGGACATTATAGACAGAGGCTACAGGTTCCACTTTCACACCCTTCCAAAAATGAGAGGCTTGCCAAACCTGCCACAAAATCAAAGGGCAGAGGCACAAAGACAAATTTCCGCTCTCATGGATATGAAAGCGATTTGAGGTACCTGCAAAAGAACAAGGTCAAGGTTTTTATTCCAGACTATTCCTGGTACCAAGGAAAGACAAAGATTGGAGACCCATCTTAGACCTATCCATCCTAAACTCATATCTGCAGGTGCCAAAATTCAAGATACTCACATTACAGCAGCTTCTTCCCATGCTGGGCAAGGAGTCTTGGCTGGTAACATTGGACCTCAAGGAGGCATACCTGCATGTCCCTATCGGACAAGATTGCAGAAGATACCTCAGATTTCTTGCAGGTTCAACCCATTACCAATTCTCTGCATTGCCCTTTGGCTTATCTACTGTGCCCAGAGTGTTTACGAAATGCCTGGCATCAGTAATTGCCTTCTGCAGACAACAAGGAATACAAATCTACCCATATCTGGACGACTGCCTGATCCAAGCGGACAGCAAGGACATTCTATTGCAGCATCTGGCATTTGTAATAAAACTGTTTAACTACCTGGGATACACAGTGAACAAAAAGAATTAAGAACTAATACCTTCTCAACAGATAATTTTCCTGGGTGCCAGCTTAAATACAACCACCCAGACGGCCTACCTCACGCCAGACAAACAAGGGCAACTGTCTCAATACTTCAACAAAATGGCAACTTTCACCAGACTAACTGCAAGGAAAGTCCTGCAGGCTCTGGGATTCATGGCATCTTGCATCCTACTAATACCATGTGCAAAGCTGCATATGAGGAAACTACAATGGTACCTAAACAAACTTATGCTCTCAACACAGCCACAGCTTGGAAACAATTATACCACTCATTCCATGCCTTCAAAAGGAATTTTTGTGGTGGGCTCAAGCATGCCAAAGAAACACAGGTCTCCCTTTCTGTGTACCTCAAGCAACTCAAATCATCACAACGGACGCCTCAGACTACGCCTGGGGAGCACACATGGCAGATCAGTGCATTCAGGGAAAATTGTCCCAAAAAGAGAAGCACCTACACATCAACCAAAAGGAGATGCTAGCCGTGCAAAATGCTCTTATGACCTTCAAAGACCTACTGCATCCAGGCCAGCTATTGATAAGGACAGACAACACCACAGTCATGTGCTACATAAACAAACAGGGGGCCATGACCCTATGGAACACAGCACTGGAATTGCAAATTCAACTACAGGCACAATTCCTGCCAGGGAAGGAAAACACACTGGCGGACAACTTAAGCAGAAATATGACCGACCCACACGAATGGAAGTTGCATCCTCAAGTTTTCTCAAAGATAACTCAGGCATCAGGCATGGGGACAGCCAGACATAGATCTGTTTACTACCCACAGAAATTACCAGTTGGAAACATTTTGTTCAAGGACCTATCATCCACAGGCCTGGAAAGTGGACGCACTCTCTTTCAGTTGGACAACATTGACAGTCTATGCCTTCCCACCTCTTCCTCTACTGACCAAAGTTCTATTAAAAGCCAGAGCAGAGAGGCCACAAATGATTCTCATTGCTCAAGACTGGCCACGACAACACTTGTATCCTCTCCTAAAGAGCCTGACACAGTCCCCACCATGGATCCTACCTCTAGTCCCTCTTCAGTTGTCCCAGCACAACTACAAAACCCTTCACAGCCAGCTCAAAACCCTAAATCTAGCTGCATGGAGAATACCTTAATTTCCCAACAGACTCTCCTCTCCAAGGAGGTGCAGGATGTCATCTTGGAGGCCAGAAGACCCTCTACTAGAAAAGCCTACTCTGCCAAATGGAAACTATTTTGTTCCTGGAATCACGAAAAGGGCCAGAATCCTTGGGTTATAAATATACCTCAAATTTTACAGTACCTAGCTGAGATGTTAAACAGTGGCCTTTCCTTCTCCTCCATCAAGATCCACGCTTCAGCCATTTCTGCACAATACAATACAGATCCTCCTTTATTCTCACATCCTCTATTAAGGCAGAGTTCCTCAGAGGGGCAAAAAATATAAACCCCCCACGGAAACCACCAGTCCCAGCTTGGGACCTCAACTTCGTATTGGAAAAGCTGACCCTGCCTCCCTTTGAGCCGGCTTCTTCAACAGAGCTACAATACTTGTCATGGAAAACAGCCTTCCTTCTGGCTATTACCTCAGCACGCAGGGTTTTGGAACTACAGGGCCTCATGGCTGTGCAACCATTCATCATTTTCCATCAGGACACAGTTTCCTTACGAACCAACCCTACCTTCATGCCAAAGGTAGTATCCTGTGTAGCTTTGAGTCAGACTATTCATTTACCTACCTTTTATCCAAATCCACAGAACAAAGGGGAGAGACTACTACATTCCTTGGACATTCACAGACAACTTCGTTATTACTTGGACAGAACAAAGCCATTCAGGAAATCTGAGCAGCTCTTTGTGTCCTATGCTACAGGTGCTCAAGGAAAGGCTATTTCCAAACAGACAATTTCAAAATGGATAGCCCACTGCATACACTTTTGTTATTAATTTCATGGAAAATCTGTGCCTGTATACATCAGATCCCACTCCACCAGGGCTACAGCTACCTCTGCAGCTTTCCTCAGGGGGGTCCCTACCAAGAACATTTTGGAAGCAGCTACTTGGAGTTCAATGCACACTTTCTCCAAGCACTACCACCTTCCACTATACTCAAAATCTAGAGCGGGCTTTGCCACAGCAGTCCTGCAGGGCATCCTCGCCCCTCCTAGTTCCACTTAGTGCCTACCACCCTTACTTAGCTTTGGGATTCTACCCATCTGTAATGACTGCAGCTGTATGCACGATGAACATAGTACAGTTTTGTACCTACCATAAATGTAGATGTTAGAGTGCTCATACAGCTGCAGTCCAGGTTACCCTCCCACCATCCCCTCTTAGGACAGGCCTTAATGACAAACACCTTTATCATACAACCTATTTGGGGTATTCTTTTATGGTGTATTTGCTTGCAACTACTGTTTTTGATTTATCTACATTGCATGTTTGCATAATATTATGTTTTGCCTTCCTTCTGAGGGCACCTATCTGGGGCAAGAAAAACTGAAGAAAATAGCGTTGGCTGCCTCTTTTATACCCCTGCTGCACTGACGTCAGGGAGGAAGCGACGACAACCGACGCCGGACCTAGACTTTGGAATTCGGCCGACCGAGGACCCGCCTCACGGCAGGATAACCCATCTGTAATGACTGCAGCTGTATGAGCACTCTAACATCTACATTTATGGTAGGTACAAAACTGTACTTTTTCCAACCTGCTGCTTGCTTTCCTTTCCCTCAAAGCACGATGCACCCCTCTCCCTTTGTAGTTTTTACTTGTTGTTAGAAAGCAGTAATTGTTTCCTAAGTCCCCAGACCACTATCTAGACAAATTTCATTTTGTGCATATGCTGTCTTTATAGCTCTTTCTCAGTCACTGAGAATTCTCATTTTTTTCACCCTGCTTGATGGAATTTTTTCTACTTTATCATTCCCTCAAGCTGAACCCCATCCTTGTGTATATTTACTGCTACTACCTCTTTTTTTATTTTGTAAATGTGTCCTACAGTAGGCCTGTGCTGTAGCTTCTATTGATGACACATTAGGTGCTTTGACTACTTGATTGCTTAATGTGATACTCTGTTTAGTTTTAAAGGGTTCAGCGCCACCACTAAATGAGAATGACGTAAGGCTTTTGAAAGCTTTCTTTCATTTTCTAACTAATTTTTGAGGATATCATTCCCCTTACAGATTCCCTGCAGCACTTCTTTGTGAGCTCATAAATCAGAAAATGTGCAGGTAAGACACACAAATTCCAGATTAAGATTATGGGAGTCTCTCTTCTTTGAAGGATTATTTCATCCAGGCAGCAGTGTCTGAAAGTCATACTTAGGGGCACCATGACCCAAATTTTAAAGATGCTGGTAGTACTGAAGTGGAGTAATTTTTTATTTAACATTTGTTTACCGGGAAAGTCCGACTTCAAACAAGCCAATTTTCAGTGGAGACCCGGGGAGAAACACTCCAGACGCATGTCTTTGTAACGTGGGAGGAAACCGGAGCACCAGGAGGAAACCCACAACACAAGGAGGACATGCAGACTCCACACAGAAGGCACCCCAGCCGAGAATCAAACCGGAGAACCTCTTGCTGTGAGGCGACAGCATTAACTGCTGCACCACTGCGCCGTCCCACTATAATGCTGGCAGAGTCCTTGGCTCATGAGTATGAATTATGTTGTTATTGAAGACTGTTACTCCTTTGCCCATGTTGAATTACCTTATTTCCCATTTATGGGTTACAGTGCCAGAATTTCAAAAGACTCCACTCATTTCCTCATGGTTCTGGGATACCAAGAGTTGTGTTCTGCATTTCCACCCCATTGCATCAATGTTTTGAGCTCAAGTTCCTTATTGTCTGCACTAGCATCAGCATTTGCAACCTTTAACAACTTCCAGTATCTGTTTTTCCATTTTCTGGTTACCCAGTGCCTTCTTACCTGGAATCTGTTCGGACTACACTTGATGCTCTGTCTGGTTTCTATTCTCACAGCATTGTTGTTTATTGATTTGTATCCTGTCCTGTCACATTGTATGACGCCATCTCTTCTAACACTGGCCCCTCTAACATTGACCTTTTAAAAGGCACTGGTGATTCTGACATGGGAGAGGTCTGATGCTGACCTTACAGAGATCAATGTTTTTTTTTGTCTGAAATTTGAACTTCATTTACATTGCATTGCCTTGAGGCCAACATTTCCATTTTTGTTAGGACCTCCAGCCTTGTCAGCAGTTTTCTAAGTCATCTTAGCCTACCACTTTCTCTTCCTATCTACTCCCCTTTACAGTTTTACCTGGTATCCCCACTTCCAGGGAAGACGGCTGTGTCTTTTAGCATTTCAAAGAGATCTTATGCATACCTGAGCGCTGGGGTCTATCACGGGCTCCATTCATAGATGATTGTGATGACAGATGGTGTGAATTTTACTCCTTCCATGTCTGAAAACTTTGCATACAAGTAGCTGCTACAGTTGAACAAGCAGCATCCTAATTAGTTAAGCAAAGCCTATTGTTCTTTAGAAAAGGGGTTGCAGAAAGAATACAGATTTCCCCTGCAAATCTACTTTGTAATCCTCCTATGGAATATGTTCTGTAGCAGGTTACCTACACAACATGGGAACATCTTTCTACTGTAGTCTGTGCCCTAAAAAGGCAGACAAGTTGCTGGCTTCCTTATGAGTGCTTAGCATCAACAGAATTTCCCAATCGTGATGTTACTATTTCAGTACAAATCCTGTGAAGAATTTCCACTATGGATAGTTCTCTGTACCCCCTTCATGTTAAAGAATCTCAGGCTATGGACAGTCTACAACCTTGTACATTTATATCCTGAGCTACCTGATGCATTTGCCATGTTTTGGAAAAGGCATGAGCAGCGAGTTCCAGCATCCTGTGGAAGACGTGCCACAGACAGACTAAAGGAAAAGATTATGTTGCGGGCATCTACTTCAACGACTATTAGACTTTATAGTCTCTGTGACCTATACTGCTGCAAAAGAGATTGCCAGTGGCAATCGCTGCAGTTCTAGCAACCACCAGTCCTGGCTGTTTTGCTAAGGATACTAAGGTAATCCCATTGGATACCCTTCTAGAATCCTCTCTTCTTATAGCCCAAAAGTTAGAGAGCGTGTTCAGGATATGGGCATGAGAGAATAAAGTGCAAAACCCTAAACCTCTAGGTGTAAAATTTTATTTTCCACAGGGTACCATAGAGTACAGAGGAGCCATCTTCATATGTAATGTCAGTGCGGCCCACAACATCAGCAGTATAAGGTCACTGGGAACAGAGAACTCCCTCATTCCCAATCCCAGCCAGGTCTTGGTCCAAGAGGAAAGGATTCTTGGTGATCCCTAGGATACTATACTGAGTCCCAGGGCAGATCACAGCAGTTTGGAGAGACTCTGATTATCTCACAAAAAAGCAGTTGAGATTGGGTGAGATTTTCCCTTCATGTCATAGTACGTCAAAAAATCTCTAGGAATAAAATTTTTCTTCACATTCTGGCACATCAGAAATGTCCTGGGCAATATATATATGTATGTATATATATATATATATATATATATATATATATATATATATTTTTGCTGGCCAGATGTTCCATACTGTCACAAGGCAGGCTGTGGAAATGCTTCTCAAAATGGAGCCATCCAAGTTATCCAACTAAACAGCAGAGTGTTAAGATAAGATGATCTACATTCATTTGGTGTCCAGGAAACCTAAAGACAGCAGACCTGTTCTGTGTATCTTTGCCTAAACGCATTAATTTTCAAAAAAAAAACTTTTGAGTGGTCACAATGCAGTCTGTCCTGTTAAGTCTATTAAAAGGTGATTGGTGCATTGTTTTTGGATCTTCAAGGTGCATACCTTCATTACAGAATTAGGAAGGAATAGTGGACCTGTTTAAGCCTCTGTGTTGCAGTCAGTAGCTGCCAACGCTAGATGCTGCAGTTTGGCCTCACTTCTGACCTTGTTATTCAGCAAAAGTTTGGCCTCAACTGCTGTAAGGCTGTAGAGATCCAATGTACTACTCTGTCTGGATGACTGGCTCTTTTACTACCCTGACTGAAGGCATTTTTCGTCTTCAGCAGGGAATCTCTACTCAACCTCAGTTTGATGTCCTATTTCCACTTCTTTCAAATATTACTCTTCTTAGGTTTACTTTGGGCACGAGAGTTTGGTCTTTTTTGCCTCCATATAGGATCCTGTCCCGTATGCACACTTTGTCGTACAGAACTCCCAAACTGTTCCTACAGAGACTTTAACACAAGGCCATGAGGTTGATGACAACACCATTTTTTTTATATTTACTCATACCAAGCTCGTTATGAAGTTCCTCAGCTGGATCCTCTGGATTCATCAGTTGCAGAACTTGAGTTCGTATAATTCAGATTTTCAAGGTATTCCACTTTTGGCTACACTGTCAGCTGTATTAGACAAATCTGTTATAAAGAACATTTTCTGATTCAAATCCCAGCAGCAGTGGTTCAGGGTACCTTGCTATTCCCAGAGTCCTATTTGCAGGTCATTGTCTTGGAAATTATGTAAATTTTTTTATATATATTTTAAGGGAAAGGTGTTCTTGCTTGTTCACACTTTCTGACAGCTTACCTTCTGACAAGCTCCTTCAAGCTGTGCTTACCAGTGAGAAAAGTAATGTGCATTGCATTGATCATTGCTGCAGTAGCCTTGGCCATATAGGTCTTTATCCTGGCAAGAATATAACAGCCAGCCAACTTCCAAAGCTTCAGGGCACCTTCCACATATCCATACTGTTAGGCAGCTTAAGCTGAGCTGATTAAAAAGACAAGTTTTGATGCCTTGCTCTTTAGAACTTTACTGTAATGAAGAGTACACTCTTCTGAGGCTTTTAATGATCAGCGACCGGATTGTGTTCCTTTGCTGGGCAGATAGGTTCCCTTTGGGGAATATTTTCCATTTAATAATTTTTTATTATTATTTATACTTTCCTTTTCAGGAAAGCTATTTTAAAGCTAAGAGTTTGTGTTTGAACGGGCGGTCATGAGACTGTAAAGTGTTTTTCAAGCAGAGGCATTCTTTTTTCCTATCCGTTTAAAAGTTGTTTAAAGTAACTGGAAAAACATTTTTTTTTCCTGTGGAGAAAATGTATTTATTTTACATTCTGGGGTTGACAATCCCCTGCATTTACTATTCTTCCGTGCAGGACTAGCTTAGTCCTGCACAGAAGCGGCCGTTTAGGAGCAGGATGGCAGCGCGCCGTGCATATTAATGAAGGCGCGCTGCCTGAGCTCCTAATCTTGCATGGAGCGTGTAAGAGTGCAGGTGGCGTGTCTGATAGCAGAGCTGTCAGAATATACATGCCCCTGCAATGAAGAACAGCAGAAAGCCCTAAAAGAATAAGCGAGACCTCTCATAGGTGTACTCGTACCCCCAGCAACATCCCAAAGCAATAGTTAGAAAAATATAAAGATACTTTTTTTAATGAAACAGATTAAATTTAACCATAGGTGCATAGGTTTGCCCATCGCTTAGCTACGGTTAATGCAGCTTAAATAGCAGAAGAGGATAAGAAGCAAGATATATGCAAATAAAGCAGTATAGCAATAGTGTAGTGGGCAGAGCGTTTGCCTTACAAGCAGTCATTCCCGGTTCGAGTCCCTCTGCAGCACATGCCATTTTCCATGTCAAATCACGTTATGACCAATATTTTTAGTTCCATAACCTACTAAGTTACAAATATTTGTGAACTGGACTACTGCATTAAATTCAGATGTGAGGTGTCCATGCCATAGTGTTGCAAAGTCCACAGATAATCACATGTGCCCCATACAGTATGTATACGCAGGAATCTGGGATACAAATGGAAGGTAAAGTGTGTAATGAATGGTAACTCCATACAGCTTCCAAATCCCCCACCTTCCCAAGAACCATTAGACAGTACTGTCTAAATTAGTGCAGTGGTAAGTGGGAGTAAGCACTATTAAACAGTAGTAAGCGGGAGTAAGCATATGTAAGCACCAGTAAGCGGGTTTAAGCCTGTTGCAATGCGCACACAGGTTGCGCAATATGGAAGCTAACTCTGTAAGCATATTTAACCGAAGGTTAGCAGTGCTTACCCTCGCGCAAACCCGCTTACAAGTGCTTAAAAGTGCCTTAATCACTCTGTATCCAGCAGCCACTGTTCTGCCCAGCAACAAAATAAACAGCCTTGCAGCTCTTGAACCCAGGACCCTATACACTATAGTCACAGTAGTTAACCACCAAGCCATCACAGCAGTACATAAGAATGAGGTATCACCAAACAAATCCTCACTATAGTAAAATGGTATCACCAAACAAATCCTCACTATAATAAAATCAAACTGAACATGTGAAAGGAATCCGTATACATTCATATGTTCTATAACCTACTGCATGACATAAATATGTGAACTGGAGTACAGAAGTAAGCCCAGATGTGAGGTGTAATTGTAATAGAGTGTTGAAGTCCCCTATTAAACACAAGGACCCCATACAGTGCATGTACACGAGTCATGGATACCAGACATGTATGTAACATGTAATGAATAATAAATGAATGCCAAAAAGCAAATATAATGCAAAGTAAATATTAAGCAACGCTAAGCATTGCACAGGCCAGCTTAGTAGGTGTAAGCAATATGTAGGCCAGCTAACTCAATTTGCGCAGTGGTATACCTTTTTTAAAAATGCCAACCTTAGGTAAGCAGGTTTGTCCATAGCTTTGCCTTTTCAAAACCGTCCAGTTGTGGCAAAGTGCAGGAAATTGGCCCTCCTTAAACCCAACAGGCGGGAATACATTTCATAACTGGTTGTAGCTTCCCCTTGCAGGCAGCATGTCAGGAATGGGAGAGGGAGTGTGCTTTCAGGCACAGTGCTGGTACATCAGGAGTCCAGAGTCATGGCAGGACTCCTTATCAAAGACCATGAGCAGAGACTGCTGTAGGGCCAGTACCAGGGTTCCCAATATAAAGCGGAAGCCTGGGACCGTCTCATCTTGTGTTGAGGAAATGTACGTGCTCAACGGCATGTGCTGAAATGGCATCCAGGAACTGGTGGAATATCCTGGATGCTGATGCCTGTGAGATCTCCATGACATCACTAGTTGGGCTTTGGGAGGTACCTGTGGCTAGTATTCCTAGGCCTACACATGCCTTGATATCCATTGGGATGGGTTCCCCTCTGTTAGCTCTGTGTGTCAGGCGTGGCCGGCAGAGCTCAACAATTTGCTGTAGGGCGTCCCTGTCCACCCTATAGCGCTCCACTATCTCCAGCTTATGTATCCCCTGGTAGGTTACCCTGCGACTGTACACCCTTCTCCGTCTCCTCACTGTGGGTTGGTCGACAGCATTCCCATCCTCACCACCCTCAGCCTCTTCCACATGTTGATGTCTGATAGCTGCTGCAGCCCCTATCATTTTGTTGTTTTTGTTTGTTAAAAGTTCCCTGCTTGTATACACCGGTGGTGTAGCGTATGTGGGAAAAAACAGAGGGAAAGGTGTTTGCCTAGTTTATAGTAGTGTTTTGGGCTGGGCTGGGCTGCTGCCTGTGTAATTGGCTGAATCTGATGCATTTCATTTGCCAGCTATGCTAGTTCTCCTAGATTACCTTTTTACTGCTGTTTTCCCTTCCCATTGCCTTCCTGTTTAAACCCCGGGGTGCACCGCTCAAACACAGTGCTCAAATGTGCACAGAGCTGCTATTTCCTGGTTTACTTTTTTTTTTCCCCTTTAAAATCCGGTGCGCGGCACACATACCCGCTTAGGCAATGTAGAGAGTGCTAGGCAAACTCAGACACACCCCCTTGCTTACCTCTGCTAAGGGCAAACCCGAGCCACAGAGCTCCAGTCCGCTAACAGTATGCCTGACATACACCCCTATGATGTCAGCTAACTCCTAGGCTTTTACTAAGCTATTCCTGCGCTTACATTGTTGGGTGCTGACTAGCATGCAGGGGAAATCTGGGATTCAGTATCATTCCCCTCATTTGCATAGGATTGCCTGCTGATGCATAGTTACAGGTCCCACACTGAGCCTTCCCCTTAGCAACCACTATTCACTGGCCATGTTGTCTTCTGCCTGCCATTGAGTATAATGGCAAAATAGTGATTTTGGTTAGAATGCTTATTTTAGGGTTTTTTTTCTTATTTTTCACCCAATCCTATTTGCGGGCTGCTGCCCTATGCTTAAACAGGCGAGATTGGCTAAAAAAAAAAAATAAAAGTTGATTTTATGCCATATTATACTTGGCCATTGACATGCTTTCTACATAATATCCACCCTTTATTCGGAGTTGTCATGGCTCCGTTTTGTAGTTTGCAGAAGTGTACTCCATTACTGGCGGAGTACATTTCTGCAGATTATACTAGTCCTGCACGGCTGGCTTCCTGAATCGCAAATTCACCTCATTTGCATTGATTTCTCCTGCAAATGGGGTAATTTGCATACAGGGGCTGAGTCCATTTAGGACTAGTGCAGGAGCGCTCTTGCACATCCCTACAGCTTATTCCTGGATTGCATGGCAGATATATTGCCTTCTGGAGCTCCTGCACTAGTCCTTCGCACTGTGCAGGGCATGCTGAATCTGGGGGATTGTGCTTTAAAGGGATTTCTACTACATTTGTCTTTGGGGGGGTGACTTTTACCTTTTGTTTCTCCAGGGAAGGAGGCACCATTTTCAGGCTTTTGATACCACTTTTAAGGTATTTCTGGTAAAAGAGGGATACTTGCGTTCCTGAAGAGATTCACTGTTTTGAATCTGGACAGCAGAATGAAAGGATAGGTACAGGATTTTCTCTGTAGGTTTCTGATTCAAACTCTGAGGAGACCTCAGTTTCTGATTCTCCCTGTAATAGATGTTCTTCCTGTTTCACTGTTGCAGTCATTACATTTGGGTAATCCTGCTGGCAGGTTGCCCTCAGTCAGCCTGAATTCCAAAGTCCTGGGTCCTGCATCGGCTGCTGTCACCCCTTCCCTGATGTCAGGTTGTCAGGGGTATAAAAGATGCGTCCAACGCCATTTTCTTTAGTCTTTCTTTCCGTGCAGTGCCTGAAGCAGTTCGCAAATGCCGGTCGGCTGACTCCTGAGATTTTCGTGTTCGAGTTTCAGATCCGAAGTCTTCAATAAAGCCAAGTACCCCATTGGGGAAACTTATTTTCTTGCTCCAGACTGATGTCAGAAAAAGATAATAATTGTATTTCTTGTGGAAAGCAAATACCTCATAAGGACTTTCATTCTTACTGTATTCCTTGCCTAGGCCCTGATCACAATGTTGCTGGTTGTCAGTTTTGTGCTAGATTTAACCAACGCATTATTAAGCGTCTGTATGATTTTGCTTTAAACTATTTTGGATATCGGTTTAATTATCCAGAAATGTCGTCGGATAGCCATCCGACTACTGGAGTTCACAAAAAATGCAAAGAAAAGGAGAGAGATAGACAACCGAGGCCCAAAACTGATGAAGCTTCTCCTAAGCCAGTCGCCGGTTCTCAGTGAGGCACTTTCGCAGCCCTTGACGCCCGCTACTTTAGAGTCACAGGCTGCTACCGACTCCCACATGGAGTCGGCCATGCTGCTGGAAACTCAAGGTATTGGAGCCTCGGATACTATTCCTTCAGATGGGGTCCGGAGTCGCTGAGCAGGCACCGGCTTCTGAGGGTGTATTCAGACCTAAGCATCTTCACATTAAACAATCCTCAGCTTCAAAGGCAAAGACTAAAGCACCTTCTAAAGCAAAGAAACAACTCAAGAGCCACGTGGACAGGCCTCTATGCCCAAAAAACAGATGCTCAAAATGGCCGAAGACCTTAATTGCCTTGATCAGGGGTTCCCATCCCCCTCCTGATAAGAGGCCTAGGCAAGAGACTGACTATGAATCTTCAGATCAGGTTTCTATTTCTTCTGATTTCTCTTCTGATCAGGAATATTCTCTTCCCCCTGTGAGGATTCTGATGCTGAAGAAATCTATACCTTCAGCTTCTCCTCCAGAGGACTATTCATTTGGGGAAAACTTGCATACCATGAGGAAGCATTTTCAATGAGAGCCAAGATTTTTCAGAATCTAAAAAGAGGCTCAGGGATTTCCTTTTACTACCTCAACACAGGCCACTAGCCATTCCACCTGTTAGATATTGTAGATGTGTTTTCGGAGTCTAGTCTTACCCCTGACTCCTTACCTCCAGATCCTATTAAGCCTGACAGATATTACAGGGTTCCTGACTCTCATAAATTTCTTTTTAAAAACCCTGCTGCAGACCCAGAAACTATTTCACAGGGTCCCAGAGGAGTTGAGGCTTCTGCTGCAAAAAACCCTGCCCCCTCTGACAGAAATTCTAGGGCACTGGATAGATGGGGAAAAAATGTTTACACATCTGCTACCTTGGCTATAAGGACCTTAAACTGTCAGTTTAATATGCTTTAATATCAGCAACATGTCATGGCATTGCTTAAACAGAAAATGTTGTTAAACTCTGAATGTGCAGAAAACAAGGAAATGCAGGATTTATTGCATGCAGCTGAACAAGTTGGAAAGCATACTTTGCAATGTGGTTTTGATTCTTTGGAGGCCTTCTGCAGGGCTGCAGTTATGGGTTCTGTAATTAGGAGGCATGCTTTGTTAAAGGAACAAAATCTGCCTGATCATGTCAAAGTTAAATTATTAGATGCACCTTTACAGCATGATACTTTGTTTGGTGTTAAGGCAGAGGAAGTGTTAAAGAAAATGGAGGACAAAGCTAAATCTATGCAAACTGTCAAAGATTTTTTTACAAGTACAGCCACCTAGGTTTAGTTGACACTGGCCTACAAATAATTGGTCCTTTCCTCTGTCAGGCAGACCTCAAAGGGGCAGATCCAGGCACCCTAGAGGCAGGTCCCAGGCGCAAGGTTCCTACAGGTACAAGCAATGGGGTGCTTCTACCTCCAAATTTGGAGAAGACAAATCACAACCTTAAAGGAAACAGTCCCAATGACTTCCCCCCTGCCTGCACCAAGCACGTATCTCCTGGCAGCACCCTTAGGGGGAAAATTAGCACTTTTTTTCTCAAAATTGGCACATTGTAACCCAGGACAAGTGGATTCTAAGTATTGTATCACAAGGGTACAAGTTCCATTTCCATACCCTGCCAAAGGCAAACGGTTGGCCAGATCTGCCAAAAAATCAATGGGTAGAGGTACAAAAACAAGTCTCATCCCTCATGGACATGGGGGCCATTCAACAAGTACCAGAGCAAGAGCAGGGACAAGGATTTTACTCTAGACTGTTTTTGGTACTCAGAAAGGACAAGACCTGGAGACCAATACTGGGCCTATCTATTCTGAACACATTCCTGGATATATCAAAATTCAGGATGATGACTTTGCAGCAGCTTCTGCCCATGCTGGGCAAGAATGCTTGGCTGGTGACTCTAGACCTAAAAGAGGCATACCTGCATGTCCCAATCAGACAATTATGCAGAAGATACCTCAGATTCAAGGCTGGTTTATGCACTACCAATTCTATGCACTGCCCTTTGGCTTATCTACTGTGCCCAGGGTCTTTACAAAGTGCGTGGCACCAGTAATTGCATTCTGCAGACAAAGAGGAATACAGATATATCCGTACTTGGATGACTGTCTAATTCAAGCGGAGAACAAGGACATTCTTCTACAGTATCTAGCGTTTGTGAAAAGACTTCTAACACGCCTAGGGTACACAGTCTATGAAAAGAAATCAAAGCTAGTACCCTGCAAGCTTAAATACAACTGCCCAGATGGCTTATCTCACGCCAAACAAACAAAGACAACTACCTATTTGAAAATGCTGATAACAAAGGCCCAGTTATCTGCAAGAAAAATTCTGCAGGCTTTGGGCTTCATGGCATCCTGCCTCCTACTAATTCCATATGAGGAAACTTCAGTGGTACCTAAAAAGTGTTTGTACTCAACACTGCCACAGCCTGGTAACAATGGTTACTCTCATTCCCTGCCTACAGCAGGAGTTTCGATGGTGGGCAAAGGCTTGTCACCAAAACAAGGGACAGCCATTCACATTACCCCCAGCCAGGCAGACACTAACAACGGATGCATCAGATTATGCCTGGGGGGCCCACATGGCAGGAAGATGCATTCAGGGGACACTGTCCTCAACCCAAATGCATCTACATATCAATCAAAAAGAGATGCTAGCTGTTCAGAATGCCCTGACAGCCTTCAAGGACCTCCTTCATCCGGGACAACTACTGATAAAGACAGACAACACCACGGTCATGTGGTATATAAACAAGCAGGGGGGCACACATTCTTACCCCTTTTGCAGACTAGCCATGACTTTGTGGGACACAGCATTAACTTACCAAGTACATCTGCAAGCACAATTCCTGCCAGGAAGGAAAAATACTCTTGACAGATGAACTAAGCAGAAACCTCCTGGATCCCCACGAGTGGCAGCTGGATCAACAAGTCTTCAGCATGATAACAAGGAAATGGGTATGCTCGGACATAGATCTATTTGCTTCCCCTCAAAACTACCAAATAAGATTCTGCACAAGGACTTCTCACAGACAAGCATGGAAAGTGGACGCCCTATCAGTATATGCCTTTCCCCCACTGCCTCTCCTCCCTAAGGTACTCCTAAAGGTCAGACAGGCGAAGCCAAAAATGATGCTGATTGCCCCAGACTGGCCCCCAATCCTAAAGAACTTGTCTCAATGCCCAGCTTGGGCCTTACCTCAAATACCTCATCTACTGTCCCAGCAAAACAATCAGATCCTGCACAGCCAACTCAGGACTTTAAACCTGGCAGCATGGCTGATAAGGTTGTCATACAAAACACACTTCTCAGTAAAGCTGTGATGGATGTCATCTTGGAGGCCAGAAGGCCTAGTAGTAGAAAATCTTATTCTGGAAAATGGAAGAGATTATGTGCCTGGAACCAGGCACAAGGAACTGATACAGCTGTGCCAAATATTCCTCAGATTTTGCAATACTTAACTGAGTTGCTGGACAAAGGCCTTTCTTTTTCATCTATTAAAATTCATGCCTCTGACATTTCGGCTCATTACAATACAGAGCCACCAATCTTTTCTCATCCCTTATTAAAACAGTACCTTAGAGGAGCTAAAAATTTAAGGCCTCCAAGGAGATTACCAATGCCTGCATAGGACCTCAACTATGTCTTGGAAAAAGTCACCCTGCCTCCTTTTGAGCCAGCTGCTACAGCTTGATATACAGTTTTTATCTTGGAAAACAGCTCTGCTCCTAGCAATAACTTCTGCAAGACGAGTTTCAGAGCTACAGGCACTCATGGCTGTGGAACCTTTTATCCAGACAGGGTCTCTCTGAGGACAAACCCAACATTTATGCCTAAGGTGGTGTCCAGTGTGGCTCTTAACCAAGCTATTCATCTGCCAACCTTTTATCCAAATCCACAGAACAAGGGGGAGATAATTCTGCATTCTTTGGACGTACACGAACAGCTTAGATTCTACTTGGACAGAACCAACGTTTTCAGAAAGACAGAGCGATTACTAGTGGCATATGCTGCAGGATCACAAGGAAAGGCTGCATTCGTTTCTGCTACTTGCACCATGGCAAGCCAGTGCCTAAGGGCATTAGGCCACATTCAACCAGAGTTGCTGCCACTTCAGCAGCTTTTCTCAGGGGAGTACCAACCAAGGACATTTTAGAGGCTGCTACTTGGAGTTCCGTGCACACCCATACTAAGCATCATCATCTGCCACTGTACTCTAAATCCAGGGCAGGCTTTGCCACTGCAGTTCTACGGGGCCTCATAGCCGCTCCTAATGCTGTTTAGCTCCAGCCTCCCATTCATAGCTTTGGGCCTCTACCCTAATGTAATGACTGCAGCAGTGAAACACGAAGAACATAGTACAGTTGTGTACACTTACCATAAATGTAGATGTTAGAGTGTATTCACTGATGCAGTCCAGGTTACCCACCCACCATCCCCCTTTCTTCTGATGGAACCTATGTGGTGTATTTGCTGGTAGATGAAGGTAAAGTTTATATTGGTGCATGTATTTATATATAAATTTTGGCTACCCTTTTAGGGGGCACCTGACATCTGGGGCAAGAAAAACTATAATGGCGTTGGCCGGATCTTTTATACCTCTGACGACCTGACATCAGGGAAGGGGTGACAGTAGCCGACACAGGACCCAGGACTTTGGAATTCAGGCTGACTGAGGGCAACCCGCCAGCAGGATTACCCAAATGTAATGACTGCAACAGTGAATACACTCAAACATCTACATTTATAGTAAGTGTACACAACTGTACTTTACTCTTTCTGTGAGATTATTTCTAGACTGTGCCAGTATTTTCAGTGGGAAAACACTGAAGTTTCTTAGTGCCTTAGAAAATACTGTGCATTACAGAAAGGAATTTTCAGAACTTGCACCCATTCCTCCAGTTCTGTTTGCCTTGCAAAATGTGTGTGTTACTGCTTAGTTTTCCTGACCATCAGCTAGCTGCTCCTAAAACAGCAGGTAGGATGCACAAGGTTTCTCTGTGTTTTACATTATTTTGCATTCTTCCCAAACCTGATACAGTGGCTATAATTTTAGTTAGTCCTTCTGCTGCTAAACACGTGGTTAATTGCAATCTTACTATTTCTGATAAGGATGGAAAGATTATTGAAAAGTATGAGTGTATGCTTCTGCAACTTTGATTTTTCAGAATTTTGAATTCTCAGGCTTGTGTGTTAAGGCTTCTCTTGACTAATTGTGAAAACATGGGGAATGTTTTGTCTGCAGTTTCTTCTAGTGAGGAAAGCCTTCTCTTTCTGCAATCACTACTCATTGTATACAGCATGTGTATGACTCTTGTATGTTTTTTAAGGGCTATGGCCACTGGTACTGTTTTGAGGAGGATTGCATGGCTGCATTTTCAGAATCTCCCAGATGATGTTAAAATTAGATTTTAAATTCTCCTTTAAAGATTTAGTTTTTGGCCCCTCTGATGCAGAGGTGACCAGAAGGTGTGATGAAAGGAACTTTTACAGGGAGTCTCCGAGATTTGTCAGCATTGGTTTTCCAAATTTTCTAAGGGATTGTCTAAACCTCATCCAACTTTGGTAAGAAACTACATAAACTTTCTCTGCAAAATGCAGGTAAACAGGCTTTTAATAAGAAATGGAAAGGGAGTTCCAAGAAGAATTGTAGAAACTCCCAAAACCAAGGACAGTCCAGTAAGTCAGAATGACTGTTTAAAGATACTTTGTTCACCCTCTCACCCAAGCACCCCATTTTGTCTTCCAGAAAATCAGTATCTCTACTTTTCTCTTTGGCAACAGATAGTTTCAGACAAATGAGTTCTGAAGATCATTCATCAAAGTTGCAGGTGGCAATGAGAGGAAATTCTTCCTTTCCAGAAGGTAATTTTTTGTCCAGCAGACCAGATCAAACTCTTTACTTCCACCTGTCCTTCAGCCCATATTGTCCCAGGAAGTGATACAACCAGTTTAGCTTTCCAGGTAGGAAAGGGGTTTTATTCAAGGATGTTTTTTGTGCCAAAGAAAGAAAATCCTTTGAGACTAGTACTGGATCTTTCTTTCCTAAACTTGTTTGTGATGGTGCCCAAATTCAAAGTGTCACTTTCATGACCTGTTACCTGTTCTTCCTCATTCATGTTTTCTGGTAACACTAGATTGAAAAGATGCTTATTATTACACTCCTGTTCATCCAAAGTTCAGATGTTTCTTAATGTTTTGTGCGTCTTTTTCACATTATCACTTCTGTGCCTTACCCTTTGGACTGACCGCTGCACCAAGAGTGTTCACAAAGTGTCTAGATCCAGTTGTAGCTCATTTCAGGCTACAAGGTATCCAGATTTTTCCATATTTAGACTACTTGCTTATCTTTACAGACTGTCTTTCAGAAGTGTCAGGAATCTCTGTCTTGGGTGAGAGATCTCTTAACCAAGCTGGGATTCCCATTCAGAAGTTTTTCTTGACTTCTCACAGGATTGTGCTTCTGGGAAGTCAACTAGATACATTTTTCCTGTGGAAGAAAGGGTCTTTGAAATGTTGTATCTATATCTAGATTTAGTTTTAGGGCTGTCCACTCTGACTTCGGTCACTTTGAAGGAATACCTCTTTATTTTGGGTCTCATGGATTTAGTGATACACATGATACCCCTGGTAAGACTCCACACATGAAAGATATTGGTATCTGAAGAGTCTTTGATCCAGCACCAACTCCCTTTGTCTTTTCAAATCAAAGTGCTAGGGGTTTGTCAGAAGTGAAATCCCTTGTTGAAGACCACAGATGTCCCCAAATCCAGGTCTGTGTCTGTCCTTGTTCCAAAGCAGTCACTACAGATGCATCTGACTTTGCTAGAGGAACAGTTTTAGGAGGGATACAAGTGCAAGGTGTGTGGGACACAAAGGACAGATGCAAGCGTATAAACATAAGAGATGCATGCCCTGATCAAGGTGCTTTAATCTCTGAATCATCTTTGGTCCCCAGTACCTTTTCAAGTTATGGTGGACAGTGACACAATCGTGTTGTACAACCACAAGCAAGGGAGAGCCAGGTTGTACCTTTTTTGTAGGTTAGCCATATTAGCTTGGGATATAGCTTCACAGTACAGTCTCACTCTACAGGTATCCATATAACCTCACAGTGCAATCTCACTCTTACTAGTATCCTTCACTTCTGTCAGAGCAAAATTGTGTGACGGACAAGCTGAGCAGGACCAAGGCAGACCCTCAGATCAGGGGGTCTTCCAAGTTCTCAAGTAGATATCTGCCCCATCTCTCTGAGCAATTAGCTGTTAAGATTCTACTCCAGAAGTACATGTAAGAAGGCCTGGAAGACAGATGCCTTTTCTTTTTATTGGACAGGAATGTTCCTGTATGCCTTTCACTCCTTTCCACTAATATCTAGGGTATTTCTGAAGATTCAGAAGGAATCCCCTAAGATGACTCCCTTCTAGCCCAGGCAACTCTGGTTCTCCCTTCTTTTGGAAATTGCAAGGGACATTTACCACAAGCTTTCCCACAAACTGGATCTACTCACACAATAACAGGGATGTTTAGTACATCCTGACACCATTCAACTTCAGTTTACTGCCTGGATAAATGGTTCTTAATTCCTTTTAGGCATCTCTTTACTGAGGATGTACAGCAGGTACTAACGAAGGCAAGAAAACCTGCTACTAGAAAATCGTATATTAGCAAATGGAAAGGGTTTTCCAGTTGGTGCCAACAGCATAACCATCACTTGTTCTGGGCTAGATGTTTTCTGGTTTTACAATAGTTGTGCGAGTCCCTATCATATGGCCTTTCTTCTCTAGCAAGGTTTGTTTATCTGCATTTCAGCATGTCTGCCCATGGATTTTCCTCTTTCAGTGCAGTCTCGTGTCAAAATGTTTATGAAAGGGATTTTGCGTAAGAGGCCTCCAAGAAATCCAAATGAAAATCCACCTTTAGGAAGCTCCAAGCGACAAGGCAACTCCAGAAAGGAAGCCTTCAAGTTAAATTTAAAACCAGTAGATTTTATTAAAAATTGAGATTTAAGCCCTCATTTCACTGCCAGCTTTTCGTCCGGTCCCAGAACGGACTTCATCAGAATAAGTTGATTACACATCAATTACCCATAAATACTTGATCAATTAATGGTACAATTAGTTCTTAATTGTATACTAATTAATTGACTCATTCTGTTCTGAGAAAGTATAAATGCCCCTAAAGATGACAATAATCCCTCCTCAGGGGGACTCTGTGAGAGATGCTTTAGTGGACGTTTGGCCCTCTAGTCTCCTTTATGCCCCCCCACTACCTCTAATTCCAAAATTCTTACAGAAGTTCAGTTGGTTGAATAGCTCAGTTATCCTCATTACCCCCTTTTGGCCTCGCCAGGTGTGATCCCCTTCCTTTGGTCTCATCTTAGTTATTCTCCATGTATACTGGACCCCAGTCCAGAGCTTCTCTCGCATCTCCTCGGGGATGAAGTATCCCAATATTCCTGGCCTCAAGTTTCTCCAATTCCACTAATAGCTAGACAACCCAAGATTTCCTCCTAGGTTCGCCATATACTTTTATTTTCCCAGAAAGCTTCTGCAAGAAAGATTTACAGAAGTAAATGGAAAAGAAAAGGAAAGTGTTCCTTTTACTGCTGTTTCTTTGGTGCTGGAGTTCTTAGCTTCTATTTTTCAGGAAGGTTTTAGTTATTCCACAATCCAAGTATAATTAGTAGCCATATCAAGTTGTTATTCAAGAGAAAAAGTTTCCTGTTTAGCTTCCTCCAGGAAGTTTCTAAAAGGCACCTTCTAACTCAGGTCCCCAGTGAAAGATCTGCAACTTCCTCGGGATTTGATAGTTGTGCTTAATGTGGGTTGACACAACAACCTTTTAAACCTTTTGCCAACACTGATTTAAAATTTTTGCCTTGGACAACAGCATTCCTAGTATCTATTACATTTGCGAGGAGAATTTCTAAACTCCAGGCTCTCATCAAATCCCCGTACATTGTTTTTCATAAAGACAGTGTCACATTATGAACCAATCCATCATTCCTACCAAAAGTAGCCTCTGAATCAAATATCAACCAAACAATTCATCTACCTATCTTTCCTAATTTTTCAAGTAGGGAAGAGTACATGCTACATCTTTTAGCTGTGCAAAGTCAACTATGTTTCTGTTTACACAGGACAAAGGATTGCAGGAAAACAGACCAGTTGTTTCTCACTGAACAAACTGGGATCACCAATTTCTAAAGTTACTTTGGCCAAATGGATTACGGATTGCATTTCTTTTATATATACTTAGCAAGGGCTCTCCCTATCAAAGCCTCATAAGGCACATTCAACTAGGTCCATGGCCACTTCTGCCTTCTGGTCTAGAACTTTCATTGATGATGATATTTGCTCAGCAGCTACCTGGTCTAATCCTCATACCTTTATTGCTCATTACAAACTAGATTTGTTTTCTGGAAACAGAGCGGCTTTTGGTTCAGCAGTTCACTGGAGTATCCTTCCATGAGGGCCACCCAGATTGACTTAGCTGGGGACTCTGTCCCATACACTGATGAAGAATGAAAAGGGCAACATCAGACATTAAAGTTATGTGCTCACCAGAAGTATGCATCAGTGTTGTCCATTTTCATTCTTCCTCAAATCCCCATCCTCCTCCTCCCTTCCTTTCATCTTTTGGAGTGGTCTTATGGATATTTTGGAACCTTTTGTTCATGTTTGAGCATGGTCTTTACTGTTATTTCCTTTTTCCTTCTATATCTTGGGATCTGCATGGCTGACTGGGGCATTATGGGAAAAGGGAGGAGCTTGATAGTTGGATCCGTAATTCTGTGATTTGTGGCCTAGTCGGATCCAAGTTTGCATCCATAATCCATACTTTGAGGATGAATGAAAATGGACAACACAAATGCATAGTTATGAGTACATAACTTTAATTTATGATAAAATTGGATGTCTTTTCTAACCATTCCTGTGAAGATTGGTGTTGTATCAGACATCATATTCTTTGGCCATTTCAAAGCTTAGGATTTGTTGCTCGTTCTCCCCTTACATTGAAGGAGTTACTCCAGATCTTATTTACTACTCTTGAGTGCTGATGGTTTCTTGGTTCTCAGGCATGTTTAGCATTATTTTTTCTTCAGTTACCTTCAATAGAGTGTGCCCCCTTTTTTAACCGCCTGAAATATCCTTAATGGAGAGGAATAAGAATTTACTCAGACTGAGAGCAGTGGTGAAGAAAATAGTGGAGAGACTAGCTAAATCGTTAGAAACCAATGCAAATTCAGTTGTATCCTTCCTTGGAAGGTGTAACCGGAAAAACTGATTTAAGTGACAGAATGAAAACATGGAAGGGGGTTGGAGGAAGGGCAGTGGAAGAATAGATGGAATATGACAGCACAAATCTAACCTTATGGTATGAATGTAACTTTCATATCTAATGTGTTTTCCATCCATTTTTCTACACATGGGGCCAAGTCCCCAGCTGCTCAAACTCCCGGTTGGTCTCATGGAAGGATATTCCTGAGCACAGCTGAACCAAAGGAAACCCTGGACTGGTTGTCCAGTTTGTATTGAGAAATGAAGGTTTGAACTTCAGACCAGGTGGCCACAGCACAAATGTCATCTATGGGGACAGTGGAGAAAAATGCAGTATCTGTCTAGCCATCGATTTAGTCGCATGGACTTTAGGTTTTCAAGGAAGAGACAATCCCTTCTGTTGTTAGACAGAGGGAATACAGTAACAGAGCCTTCTGCATAGGGAGACTTTGGATGCAACTTGCCCTAATTTAGAGTTTGAAAAGGAAATGAAAAGTTGATTACATTTCCTGAAGGGAGCAGTGCATTGTAAATAAAAATGTAGTTGCCGATTGAACAATCAGCAGATGTAAGGTAAATTCACCTTTGTTAGAGAAAGTTGGGAAAAATGCTGGCAGGTAAATGGCTTGATTTGAAGGAGAATTTACAAGACACTTTTTGAAGAAAGGGTGGGTTAGTTTTCACGTAAACACTTTCTTTGTGGGGGGACGGGACAAATAAGGTTTGGAAGAAAGTGCATTTAGCTCAGAAATACTTCTGGTAGAAGGCACAGCCACCAAAATATATATTTCCAAGACAGATGCTTTAAGTCAGCGTTAGCAGCAGGTTCAAAAGGGGGGTCCCATCAAGGACTGAAAAACAATGGTGATATTCCATGGTTGAACTGGTTCTCTGAGCAGGGGATGTAGAAGGAAAGTACTCTGGAGAAAAGCTTCGGAAAGTCTAAGAGACATTAAAGTGATGCAATATTCTCTAATGTAAAAATAAGAAATTTCAGCTAACTGAGCCTTGCAAGTACTCCTTGAAAGAGACTGGATAGAAAATCTATTATTGCAGGAAGAGAAGCTGAATAGGGGTCAAGATCTCATTCTGCTGTCAAAAAGAAAGTCTTTTCCATTGGCTTTTGTATACCTTCCAAGTTGAAGGTGTATATAACAAAGATAAAATGTATATGTCGGGAGTGGAAAGGCTTCTGCTGCACCATCATGGAAATGGACAGAATATGACAACACCGATCTAATGTTATGGTAATTACATGACTTTCGTTTTACTTGCACAACTGTACTTTCTCTAGCATCAGCCATTTTACTTTGTAAAAGGTGTCACTGTAAACAAAGCTTCTTCTATTACAAAGGTAATCACTTCAGAGCCTCTTGGTTGAGTTGCAGGTATTACTTGCAAGCTGTCAAAATAATGAAGAGCACGAAATGCATCTACTATGTATGTTCATAGGCAGCTGAAATACTGTAGAAGAAGAACTAATGATTTTAGAAAGACTGATCAGCTTTTTAAGAAAGTGCAGAGAGGCCTGTCAGGGTAGCAAACAGGCCTATTTTAAATAGGTGGCACAAAGTCTGTTCAGGGTACATCTGAGAACTTATTTTACTCGGGCAAGAGTCGTATTTCAGTAATGTTTTCTACGCAAAATGTAAAAGTTGCAATGTGATCTACCGTCTTGCTGTGAAATTATGGTCTTTAGCACACCAAGCCCATCTGTTAACAATTGATCTGAAGTAGGAGATTCATTTGTCTGCAACCTGTGGGTTATGGATCCGATATCGGATCCGAACCGGCATGGTTTTCCAGCTATGGATCCGAGCTGTCAGCTCCTCCCCTCACCCATAATGCCCTGCTCTCCCTACATGACCTCAGATCTAGTTTGCAGCGCTGGTGACCAGATTGGATTTCAGAGCTCTTCAGCTAAGTATTCATTATTGCATTTTTCAGTGCTAAATTTAAAGTTTTTCAGTTAGTTTTGTGTGAAAGTTGTAGGTTCCCTTTCTTTATAGCTTAAAGTTGTTTAGTTTTAATAACTTTTATAACTTTGTTTCCCTCCCCTCGCTGGTGCGTAGTGTGTGTTTGGGCCTGTGTTTGTTTGGCTAGTTAGCCTTTACTTTCTTTAATTTTTAAACAAATTAAAGTAGTTGTAGTGTCCTTAGGATGTCTGATCCCCCTAAGGCTTTTTTTTTGAAGTGCTCCAAGTGTGGCCATAAGCTTTCCCCTGCTGATGGCCACACTCGGTGCGTTCGATTCCTTGGGGTTGAACACCTCACTTCTGGATGTTCCATTTGTGCAGGGTTCAACCCCAGGGCATTGAAGGAGTGGAGGTCGAAGCTGGTCCTGGCGGGACTTTTGCCCCGGACTCGGCTCGCTACCGCTCCTTCGGGGTACCATGTCTACGGTTCCCTCCTCTCCGGCTCCCCCTCCTCCACCTGGGACTCAACCTCCCTCTAGTGGTTTGGAGGAGAGGGAAGCAAGAAAGAAGGACCGGAGGGAAAAGCACCATAAGCGGCGGGCCGAGACCTCTGTTTCGGCCCCGCCAAGCGGCTTCTCCTCCGGCCTCCTTGTCTGCTGGTTCTCCCCCTCCTCGGCTCCGGTCTCCTGTGTGCTTCTCACCGGGACCTGAGGAGGAGGAGACCCGATCTCCGTCAAGGCTATCGAGGAGGCATTCCAGGCCTACCTCGGTAGCCTCGTCGAGATCCACGTATAGTTTATCTGATGCTGATCTGTACCGGATGATGAGAAGGTTCATCCAGGCCCAGATGCAGATGGGAGTGCTCTTGCCTCCCCCCCCCTCTGGGGGGGGAGCTTGACCCCTTTCTTTAAACCTATAGCTCCTTCTCCGACCCGCTACCCGGGTTCGGAGCAGTTGGAGCCGAGCAGCTTCGAGCCCGGGGGTGGGTCGGCGCCGATTAGTACTGGGTACTTCGGATCCGACCCTGCCCTCGAGTGCTTCGGATCCGACCTCTCGGAGCCTGGATCCGAGCTTCGGATCCGTGGGGATCAGTGCTCCTTCGGCGCCGTCCGTGTCGGAGCGCACTGTCCCCTCGGATCCGAGTGCTAAGGTGCCGGCTCCGATCCACTCTTCGGATCCTAGGGGGAGCCGATTATCGGATCCTTTGGTCGAGGTCGGCTCCCCCTCGGCTTTTGATGTAGTGGAGAGGGCCCTGTTGAGGGTTTCCAGACCCCCGGCACTTGCTTCGGCTCCGTCTCGTGCTCCATCTGCACTGGGCCAGGCTTACACCATCCGTCCACTGGGACAGCCCTCTCCTTTGCCCCAAGTTGTTCCTTTGGAACATGACGCCGCTTGCGAGGGGTCTTCTGACAGCCCTCCAGAGGATGCCCCTCGCAAGCATATGTGCAAAAGGAGGCACATAGACTCCCCCGAGTCTCTCACAGAAGACACAGATTTGGAGGAAGGGGAAGGCTCCCCAAGATCACCCCCCCGAGGATGTCTCTTTTGGAGACATCATGGAAATGCTTCGCATAAGGGGAGGGTGGTCTGCCCCCAAGTCTTCCTCGGACGAGTCTGTGTTCTTGGAGGCATTTGAAGCGGGCCCGTCTACCTCTTGGGTGTCCCCTCCTGCCGACCCCCTGGTGGATCTGATTACCACCAGGGCGTGGAAGGATCCGGACACCGTGGAGCCAATCCCAAAAACGCCAGACCGTATACTTAGTCCCCCGGCTGACCGTGCCCACTGGAGTAAGGGGCCTCCGGTAGATGCCATGTTGACGGCGGCAACCACCAAGAGGGAACTTGCTCAGGAGAGCCCCTCAGTCCATCCCCTGAGCAAGGAGTCTCGGATGATGGACCGCTTGGGGAAGCGGATGTTTAGTTCAGCGACCTTTTCAGTGAGGGCGCTGAACTACCTGGCACATGTGATTAGGATGCAGCGCGATCTTATCAAGGAATACGCTGCATCCCCCCCAGAATCCATGTCGGAGGAGGACAAATTGTTGCACTCCACCCGTATGGCCACTCTCAGGTCCGTGACTAATACCTCTATGCGGTTACTGTCCCATGCTACGGAGGGAGCCGCTAGAGCCGCAGGGACAGGCCTAGTTACTAGACGTCAGGCCTGGCTCCATCATTGCGATTTCACGGAGCCCTTCAAGGCGTCATTTGCGAACGCTCCCTTCGATGGTTCTGCCCTCTTTGGCAAAACTGTTCGCGATACTTTGACCCAGAGCGAAAAGGACGGGAAGACGCTGTCTGCCGTCGGAATCCGCTTCTCTGTGCCCCAGAGGCCCTATTCTAGGAAACAAAAGGGCCAGAAGAAGATGTGGTTCCGGAAGTCGCAGCAGTCCCAACCCGCTCCGGACAACCAGTCCTTCCGTGGCAGAGGAGGACAGGGAGGACGCCGCCCCAGGGGCAGAGGGGCTCCCAGGAACTTCGGGTCCAGAGAACCCTTCTCTGAACGGCCCGCAGCAGCCCTGAGGGTTGCCCGGCTGCTCCACTCTGGAGGCAGTCGGGGACGTTCGAGCACCTAGCGGCATGGGAGTCCATAACATCAGACCGCTGGGTCCTCCGCATCATATCCAGAGGATACCGCATCCCATTTCATCACATTCCAAAATTGAAGTCCCTCCCCGACGTTCCACCCGGTCAATGGGAGGCCGCTTTGGCAGAAATTGGCCATCTGCTAAAGAAAAGAGCCATCCAGCCCGTCCCCCCAGACCAGATCGGATCAGGGTTCTACTCCAGGTTCTCTTTAGTGCCAAAAAAGACGGGGGATCTAAGACCAATATTAGACCTTTCACTCTTGAACCTGGCAGTTCCCAAGGAGAAGTTCCGAATGGTTACCTTACAGTCTATTCTCCCCCTTCTGGGAGAAAATCACTGGATGTGCTCTATAGACCTCAAGGATGCATACTACCATATCCTAATGGACAGGAGTTCCAGGAGGTTTCTCCGCTTCCGGCTGGGAGCCAGTCACTACCAATTCCGGGTCCTTCCCTTTGGTCTCACCACAGCCCCCAGGGTGTTCATCAAGGTATTAGCAGTGGTAGCGGCCCACCTGAGGCTTCAGGGGGTGCAGGTCTTCCATTACCTGGACGACTGGCTTCTCACCGCTCCAACAAGGCATCTACTGTTATTGGCGCGAGATTCCTTTCTCCATCTAGCTCCCCGTCTGGGCATAACAATAAATACAGAAAAGTCCAACCTAGCCCCTACGCAGTTCATAGATTTTATAGGTGCCAGGTTAGACACGAGACGGTTAAGAGCCTTCCTCACTGCGGACAGAATTCAGAATCTGCAGCTCCAGGTGCGGGCCATTCTCCACTCCAGCTCGGTTCCGGCGGAGTTGGTCCTGAGGGCTCTAGGGTCCATGGCAGCAGCGATAGCTCTTCTTCCTCTCCCCTGGTTCAATATGCGGGTCCTTCAATGGACACTCCTAGTTCAGTGGTCTTATCTTGCTCTTCCTATGCATCATCCCATTGCGATCAGCAAGGCTTGCAAGCGATCCCTCCTGTGGTGGCTCCACTCACCAGATCTCCACAGAGGCCGCCCCTTTTGTGCTTCTCCCCCTCTCGCCACGGTGACCACAGACGCCTCCCGCCTCGGGTGGGGGGGGGGCATTTTGCAGGCCGGACGGTCCAAGGCACGTGGAACGTTTCAGAGACCTTACTGCATATCAATGTTCTAGAGATGAGAGCAGTGCTCTTAGCGTTGCAAGCACTACAGGCCTTTCTTCCCTTGGGAACTATTGCAATTCAGTCAGACAACATGTCTGTCGTCTGGTATATCAACAAACAGGGGGGAACCAGGTCTTACCCTCTTTGTCGAGAAGCCATGAGAGTGTGGGAATGGGCAATCTCCACCAACCGCTTTCTCATCGCAACACATATTCGGGTCGGTCCAACATCCTTGCGGACAAACTCAGTTGCACCATTCTCTCCCCTTACGAGTGGTCTCTCAATGCTCAGATAGCAAAACGCATCTTCGCACGGTGGGGAACTCCTTGTTGCGATCTTTTGCCTCCCTCAAACACCAAGTGCGACAGTTTTTTTGCTCTAATCCCTCCTCCCGGAGATACCCCAAGAGACGCTCTGGTGCATGCTTGGCCCCCCGGTCTTCTTTATGCTTACCCCCCTTTGCCTCTGATGCTCCAAGTTCTTCAGAAAGCCTCTCGGTTGGGGTGCAGAATGATTCTCATTGCCCCATTCTGGCCTCGACAGATCTGGTTCCCTTTCCTAAGGTCTCACTCAGTGAATCCTCCTTGGATTCTATATCCCATTCCGGATCTGATATCTCACCCGCCCCATCTATCAACCCTGAATCTGGACAACCTGAAGCTGACTGCTTGGCTGCTCCAGTTCCACTCCTGATCAGGACTCCCGGTATTTCGTCTCCAGTTAAGGCCATCCTGGTAGCGGCTCATAAACCATCTACCAGGAAAGTTTACCGCAGTAAGTGGAAACGATTCTCCATTTGGGCGGAGTGGCAAGGTCTAGACCCCTTCACAGTTCCCCTTCCTCTGGTGCTTGACTTTCTAACCACTCTTTTTAATGATGGTGCCAGCAGTTCCACGGTCAAAGTGCAACTTGCGGCAATTTCTCACTATCATATTGATCAAGACTCCAGTCCACTGATGTCTGCCAAATTGTGTAAGATTTTCCTAAGAGGTACTTTTCTCCTCAGACCCCCTGTAAAGCAAGTGGTTCCTCCTTGGGACCTTTCATTGGTCCTTCAGGCCTTGACCGCTCCCCTTCAACCTGCGGCTACTGTAGATCTGAAATTTTTATCTTTCAAGACGGCCTTTTAGTAGCCATTACCTCGGCCAAGAGAGTTTCAGAACTTCAAGCCTTATCCGTCAAGCCTCCTTACTTGGTCTTTCATCCGGACCGTGTATACCTCAGGACCAACCCGTCCTTTCTTCTTAAGGTAGCTTCTGAAGCAAATATTAATCAATCCATTAACCTCCCTGTTTTCTTTCCTAAATATCAAAACAAAGGTGAATACAAGCTACATTCCTTAGATGTTCACAGGCAACTTAGATTTTATCTGAACAGGACAGCTGGTCATAGGCAATCCGACCAGTTGTTTATTTCCTTTGCTAAATTCAATTTGGGTAAACCAATTTCCAAAGTCTCCTTATCACGCTGGATTTCGCAGTGCATCTTACTGGCTTATCAAGCTTCTGGAAGGCCCGCCGAGGGAGTACATGCCCATTCAACCCGGTCAGTTTCTACTTCAGCGGCCTTTAAAGCTAGGATTCCTCTGGATGATATTTGTTCAGCAGCCACTTGGGCTTCATCTCATACCTTTATTTCCCACTACAAGTTGGATATTACATCTAGAGGTAGAGCATCCTTTGGCTCCGCGGTGCTTTGAATATCCTTCCATGATGGCCAAGATTCAGGTAGCTGGGGACTCTGTCCCACAGGTTGCAGACAAATGAATCTCCTACTTCATATTTAGAAGTTATGTACTCACCATAACGTTCCATCTGAGTGGGTGTATTCATTTGTCTGCAACCATCCCGCCCTCCTATCCCCCTGGCCTTGTCAGTTTCCTGCATATTATGTGTTACCCTTTTTAGGGTATTTCTATTGATGGCAAACTCGATCTGAGGTCATGTAGGGAGAGCAGGGCATTATGGGTGAGGGGAGGAGCTGAGAGCTCGGATCCATAGCTGGAAAACCATGCCGGTTCGGATCCGATATCGGATCCATAACCCACAGGTTGCAGACAAATGAATACACCTACTCAGATGGAACGTTATGGTGAGTACATAACTTCTAATTTCTTTATAGTTTTTTGCAAATTCACGTTCATTATGTCAGTATTGTTGTCTGTCCATCTTGGCCACTGCTGCCCCTTTTGTCTTTATATTTAGCAACATCAGTGCCTTCACTAGTGAATTCTGCCTTTGCATCATGTGGCCAAAGTATTTGAGTTTGTGTTGCTTTTAAACCTTCCATTATGTAGTCTGGGTTTATTTCCCAAGTATTGAAGAGTTTCATCTTGTGTACGCCATTGAATTCTTAGAAATGTTCTCCAACACCACAGTTCAGAAGCATTGAATATCCTTCCATTTCACTGTTGCAGTATTCATTAAAGTAGGGATTCCCTGCCAAGGGAGGTCCAATGTCCAGGCAGTATACTAAAGCCTTTAGGTTGCTTTAAGGTAAGCCATACGTCATCCATATGCTCTTTGCATATAGCATAGGGCATAAAGGTGACATCTGGATGTACCATCCTCAGAACTTCTTTGCCGCCAGTCCAAATGTCATCTCTTTATCATCTGTCTGAATGCCCGTTCTGTTGCTGGTTCACCACGTCATTTCAGATAAGTGCCCATTTGTTTTTTTGATATATTTTTCTTTTTGTATTGTAGCTTGTGGGGTTTCATGTCATCCAAGAATGGTAACTATCAGTGTAGGAGACAGATTACCCATAATGACCTTCGCGAGTAGTGCTTATTTTGTCTCCACGCTTCCCATGACTATATTTCCTACTCATTGTCAGGCCTTTGTTCCAAAGACAGTCCATAGTTGGCTTTTTTTCCTTGGCCTTGTATTTGAAGAATCAGTGTCTTAAGCATTTAGCTAAAGACACCATGGAAGGAACTTTCTGTGCCAAGGGACAGCCATCTGCAAAAAAGGCCAAGAATCCTAGGTCTGATTCTTCTGCTGTGCTGCCTCCACTGGACTTCTCTGCTGATCAAGTGAAAGTCTGGAGGTTTTTCCGGCTCCACAGTTGGATTCTTCTGCTGCAGCCATCTCTGAGGCTGGCGTGGATCCAACCTTATGCATGTCCTTGCAGGCTTTGCAGACATCTGCTTTGGACATTCAGGGGGAACTGCAACTGATTATTTCTGAGGGGCCTAGGGGTTTTCCTCAGATTTTGGGCAGGGAGGAATTTCCGACTAGTATTATTGAATACCGTCCAGGGTCAGAGCTTTCTAAGTTTTATAAGCTGGACATCCCTTGAAAAAATCACAAGACTAAGCATGTTTCTCCAGCTCCTAAGGACCCGCAGAGTGCTTGGCAGAATTTTACTCGGGGGTTGTTTAAAGATTTGATGGCTTTGAAACCTCGTCATGGGGTCTCTGTTCCAGTCCCCACTTGGTCCTCCATTCTACTTAAAAATAAAAAAAAAACAGGGAGCAGGATTCCTCTGAGGAGGAGGTGGATTCAGATGAGGAACATGTTGCTTATTCATCTCAGATTCCCTCTCCTTTAGACTATGGGTCTGAGGAACAGGAATCTACTAGCCCTGACACTCCTTTCAAGGAAATTTCTTTTTGGGGGACAGTCTCCAGAATGATGGAGTTTTTAAAATGGAATTGTGCCCAGGTTTCTGAGATGCAGAAGAGGTATTATGAGCAACTGCAAATGGATTCCCCTAGACCTTCTGCTGTTCCTGTTGATGTCCTTCAAGGATGCATCTGCAGTCCTTACAAATGGGTTGTCCTGTCGTCAGGCAGCCCTTCGGTCGGCCGGATTCCAAAGTCTGGGTCTGGCCTCGGCTGGTGTCGCACTTCATCCGACGTCATAGCGGCAGTTCTTCGGGTATAAAGGCATTAGCCGACGCCATTTTCCTCTGTCTTTCTTGCCACGTGGCGCCCGAAGCAGAAGCTGTTCGCAAGTGCCGGTCGGTCAGAACCAGAGATTACTACTACAAGTACCGAAGACTTCTAAAAAGCTAAGTACCCCGTTGGGGACTCTTTCTTGCCTCAGCCGATGTCAGAAAAAGTGAATAACTGTGTAACTTGTAATACCTCATAAAGATTTCCACTCTTACTGCTTACCTTGTTTAGGCCCAGACCACGACGTAGCAGCTTGTCTAGCCTGTGCTTCTTTCAACCGACGGACGCTTAGACGTCGGTCGGAATTTGCTGAAGAGTTTTTCGGCTCCGATTTTGCTTACATTATGCTGTCGGATACACAGACTACGCAAATTTCTAAAAAACGCAAGAAAAAGGGCCGACACTCGCGGTCCGCGGTTTCGAACGAAACCGTGGTTAAGCCAACCGCGAGTGTCTATGTTTCGGCTGAAACAGAGTCCATGGTTCTTCCTTCGGCCGAAAGCTTGCCACTTACCGAGGCCTCATCCAGCCTGGCTGAATCTGCTACTGAAATCCCACCTGCTCTTGCAGGTTCGCAGGATTTATCTAATACTATCCCTTTGGATATTTCTACCCCTGCACGTGGAGCTGCTGGGCCTCCTGCATCCATGTCTATTAAGGCCTTTGCCAGGGCTAAAGCAGCAAAATCTACCAAATCGGTGCCTGCTAAGACCCCCTCTCACAGGCCTAGTTCCAGTTCACAAATGCTTAGTCTAGCAGAGGATCTCATTTCTTTGATCCGGGGATCCCAACCACATCCAGACAGGGCCTCTCACCCACCTCCAGAGAAGAGGACTAGAGTAGAGCCCCCTGAGCCACTTTCTTCAGATGGATCCTCTGATGAGTCAGATAATTCTAACCCTCCAGAGGGCCCCTTTTCTCCTTATGAGGACTCTGATGCAGAAGACTCCATTCCTTCTGCCTCTCCGCCTGAGGAATTTTCTTTTGGGGAAACCTTGCATGCTATGAGGGAACAATTTCAATGGCAGGGCCAGGATTTTTCAGACTCTAGGAAAAGGCTTAGAACCTTTTTGCATTTGCCACAGCATAGGCCTTTAGCCATTCCTCCAGTACTTACTGTTGTGGATGATGCTTTTAATGATGCTTGTACTGCTCCCGATTCTCTTTCTCCGGCCCCTGCTAAGCCCGATAGGTACTACAGGGTTCCGGACACACATTATCATTTGTATAAGGCCCCTTTTGCAGATCCCGAAACTATCTCCCAGGGACCCAAGGCTGTAGCAGCTTCTTCTACCAAAAAAACCCTCCCCTCTGAAAGGGAATCTAGGGCCTTAGAGAGATGGGGTAAAAAAGTTTACACTTCTGCTACTCTTTCAGCTAGGGCCTTGAACTGTCAATTCCACATGATTCAGTATCAGGAATTTATGTTAGACCAATTAACTAAAAAACTGTCCTCGGATGAACCATTAGACAAAAAATCTGTACAGGAAATGGTACATAACATTCAGCAGGTCAGTAATCATTCCTTAAAATGCGGCTATGATGCACTGGAGGCTTCCTTTAGATCAGCCATGACTGGCACAGTGATCAGAAGACATGCATGGTTGAAAGAGCAGTCCTCAATCCAGAGGTGCCTACAGGGGACGTCAGTGGCAGGCTAACAACCAGCGAGGTACAGCCACAGATCCAGCCACCACCACTTCCACAGGACAATCACAGTGACTTGGCTCTGGCACCGCCTACCAGGGAACAACTAGAAGCACCCTTAGGCGGGAAGCTAGCCTTATTTTCAGTAAACTGGCATTACATCACAGGAGACAAATGGATTTTGCAGACAATAGACCAAGGTTACAGGTTTCACTTCCATACTCTACCAAGGAAGAGAGGAATGCCAAACCTACCTCCAAATCAGAAGACAGAAGCTCTAGAACAAATAACTCACTTACTAAGGATGAGAGCTATAGAAAGGGTACCATCTATGGAACAAGGACAAGGATTTTACTCCAGACTCTTCCTGGTACCAAGAAAAGAAAACCAATGGAGACCTGTTCTCGACCTGTCCGCTTTAAACACATACCTCATTGTTCCAAAATTCAAAATGCTGACCCTACAGCAGCTTCTTCCCATGCTGGGCAAGGAGTCTTGGCTGGTAACTCTAGATCTCAAGGAGGCATACCTGCACGTCCCCATACGACCAAATTGCAGAAGATGCCTCAGATTTCTTGCAGGATCAGAGCATTATCAATTCTCAGCATTGCCCTTTGGCTTATCTACTGCGCCCGGAGTATTCACGAAATGCCTGGCATCAGTAATTGCTCATTGCAGGCTTCAGGGAATTCAAATTTATCCTTACCTGGACGACTGCCTGTTACAAGCGGACAACAAAAACAAATTAACAAATGATTTGGAAAGGGTCATTCATCTACTAGAAGCCCTGGGATACACAGTCAATATAAAAAAGTCAAGGCTGATACCATCCCAAAGGATAACCTTCTTGGGTGCAGATTTGGACACGTCAAAACAAATGGCATTCCTGACAGTAGAAAAACAGGAGCAACTCCCTCTCTACTTCATGGCATTAACAAAGCAGAACCAGCTAACAGCAAGAAAAGTCCTGCAAGCTCTCGGTTACATGGCATCCTGCATAATATTGATTCCACATGCCAGACTACATATGAGGAAGTTACAGTGGTACCTAAGGAATTTATGGTCTCAGCACAAGCACAGCCTAGAAACCCAGATTCCAATAATTCCATGCCTGAAACAAGAATTCCAATGGTGGGCTCAGGCCTGTCAATCAAACAAGGGACTGCCCTTCCACAGCACTCAACCAAGCCAGACCATCACAACAGACGCCTCAGACCTCGGTTGGGGGGCGCACATGCTGGACAAGTGCATACAAGGCTTATGGACTCAAGACCAGCTGCACCTACACATAAATCAAAAGGAAATGCTGGCAGTAAAACTGGCAATTCAGGCATTCAGACCATTTCTTCGACAGGGTCAACTGCTGATAAGGACGGACAACACCACAGTTATGTGGTACATCAACAAACAGGGAGGCACACATTCATACCCTCTATGCTGGATGGCAATGGACCTCTGGAATGTGGCACTGAGCTTCAACATTCAGCTTCAAGCATTTTTGTGCCAGGAAAAGAAAATATACTAGCAGACATCCTAAGCAGAACTACCACGGATGCCCACGAATGGATGCTGCATCCGGACATCTTCAAAACCATTACAGGGAAATGGGGACTACCAGAAATAGACTTATTTGCATCCCCACACAATCACCAACTGAAAAAATTCTGCACAAGGACGTACCACCCACTTGCTTGGAAAGTGGACTCCCTACCTTTCAGTTGGAACAACCTGACAGCATATGCATTCCCACCTCTTCCTTTGATGCACAAGGTGCTATTGAAGATCAAAGAAGACCGTCCAAGGATCATCCTGATAGCTCCAGTCTGGCCAAGGCAACATTGGTACCCATTACTGAGGAGCATGTCTCGGGAACAAATATGGCCTCTACCACTTGTTCCCTTACTGTTAACACAGAACAACTACAACACCCTGCATCCAAACCTGAAAACACTGCAGCTGGCTGCCTGGAACATTGCATAAGACCAAATAACCCAGATTTATCTCAAAGGGTTAAAGACATTATCTTGGAGGCTCGCAGACCCTCAACAAGGAAAAAAAAAAAAAAAAATATTCAGCAAAATGGAAAAGATATCTCATTTGGAGTACTGCAAAAGGAGATAATGTGTCACTGGTAAACATAGCTAACATCCTGGAATACTTGGCAGAGCTCTTCCACAACGGCCTGTCCTATTCTTCCATTAAGATTCATGCATCAGCTATTTCAGCAGAATACAACTTGAATCCTCCAGTCTTCTCACATCCTCTGCTCAGGCAGTTTCTGAGAGGGATTAAAAATGTAAAGCCACCTAGGAAGCCACCATTGCCAGCATGGGACTTGAACTTTGTGCTAGAAAAGTTGACACTCCCTCCTTTCGAGCCAGCAGCAACAGCAGAATTACAGTACTTATCATGGGAAACTGCTTTCCTGCTTGCAATCACTTCAGCAAGAAGGGTATCTGAGCTACAGGCATTAATGGCAGTACAGCCCTTCCTGATCATCCATCAAGATAGAGTGTCCATGAGAACTAATCCTTCTTTTATGCCAAAGGTGGTCTCCAGGGTATTTTTAAATCAAGCTATCCACCTACCAACATTCTTCCCCAACCCACAGAACAGGGGAGAAAGACTGTTGCATACCTTGGATGTACATAGACAATTACGCTACTACCTGGACAGGACCAAGAGCAATAGAAAGACTGACCAGCTACTGGTAGTATATGCGACAGGAATGGAAGGAAAAGCAATTTCAAAACAGACAATCTCTAAGTGGATAGGAAATTGCATTAGATTTTGTTACTCCTACCATGGGAAGAAAACTCCAGAAAACATCAGGCCTCACTCTACAAGGGCTACAGCCACTACCACAGCTTTCTTACGAGGAGTGGCTACCAAGGACATTTTAGAGGCTGCTACTTGGAGCTCCGTGCATACATTTGCCAAGCATTATAATTTACCTTTATACTCCAGATCCCGAGCAGGTTTTGCCACTGCTGTTTTGCAAGGGATCTTAACTACACCATAATCTTATTTCTCCTCCTCCCACAGTTTGGCTGTGGTATTCTACCCATTTGTAAGAACTGCAGATGCATCCTTGAAGGACATAGTACAGTTTTGTACCTACCATAAATGTAGATGTCCAATAGGCATGCATCTGCAGTCAGGATTACCCACCCTCCTTCCCCTCTGTGGTACTCCTAGGGTATTTGCCCATCTTGTAGCTAGCTGGGGGAATCTATTATGGTGTATTTGTTTGTATATATGTACATACATGCTTATTTTTTGTTTGCTCTCTACTATTTGGAACCATTTGCATTTATCCAAATTTAGCCTTCCTAGAGGGCACCTGGCATCTGGGGCAAGAAACACTGAGGAAAATGGCGTCGGCTAATGCCTTTATACCCGAAGCACTGCCGCTATGACTTCGGGTGAAGTGCGACACCAGCCGAGGCCAGACCCAGACTTTGGAATCCGGCCGACCGAAGGGCTGCCTGACGACAGGACAACCCATTTGTAAGGACTGCAGATGCATGCCTATCGGACATCTACATTTATGGTAGTTACAAAACTGTACTTTTTGGCTGCTTTGTTGGATGCCTTTTCTGGTGCATCTAAGGCTCCCGATTCCTAGCCCCCTGCCCCCAAGAAACCTGATAGGTTTTGTAGGGTGCCTGAGGACTGTAAATTTCTTATAGGTGTCCTTCTGCTGACCCTTCTGTGGTGATTGTGGCCTCTTGACAAGCTATCTCAGCTGCTGCCTTCTACTAAGTTACTTCTTCTGATAAAAACATTAGCACTATGAAAAGGCTAGGTAGGAAGGTTTATACCTCGGTACCTTAGCTTTTAAGGCTGTCAGTTATCAGACCCATATGTCCAGGTACCCAGGCTTGGCGGGTAGATGTCCTTCAAGAATGCAACTGCAGTCATAACATGTGGGTTGTCCTGGCTCAGGCAGCCCTCGGTCGGCCGGATTCCAAAGTCTGGGTCCTACGTCGGCTGATGTCGCATTTCTCTCCGTCAGAGCGGCTGGAGTATATAAGCATCAGCCAACGCCATTTTCTTCAGTCTTTCTTGCAGCGGTGCCAAGCAGAAGCAGTTCGCAAGTGCCGGTCGGTCAGCTCCTGTATTCTACGATACCGAAGTCATCAAAAAAGCTAAGTACCCCGTTGGGGACCTTTTCTTGCCTCAGCCGATGTCAGAAATTACTGAAAAAGTTAACAATTGTCTTTTTTGTGGTAAACAAATACCTCATAAGGATTTCCACTCTTACTGCCTCCCTTGCCTGGGCCCAGACCATGACGTCTCGGCTTGTGTAGCCTGTGCTCGCTTCAACAAGCGCACTCTCAGGCGCCGGGCGGAGTTCGCTGAAGATTTTTTCGGTGATAAATTTGCTTACACCATGCCGTCGGACCTTCCGACATCGCAAACTCCCAAAAAGCGAAAAGACCGGGACCGACATCCTCGGCCTGCGTCTACCACTGACTCCATGCCAAAACCTAGCACGAGTGCTCCGGTTCCCTCTGAGACGGTCTCTCCACCGCTCCGAACCGAAGACACCGCATTACCGACGACTCCGATTCCAGATATTACACCAACGCCAGTTATAGACTTTCCTCCGGATACCGAAACCGAGGAAATGCCCGAGACCATTGCTGTAGACAAGGTCACTCCTGCACGTGGAGCTGCCAGGCCTCCTATGGCCATGTCTATTAAGGCCTACACTAGGGCTAAGGCAGCCAGCAAAACAAAGCATATTGCTTCCAAATCCTTACCTTAGCCGTCTCCAGAGACACAAATTATGTCCATGGCTGCTGATTTAATTTCCATGATCAGAGGTTCACAGGCCCATCCTGAGAGAGCATCCCAGCCTCCTCCTGATAAAAGGCCCCGGGTTGAACCCTCTGACCCTTCTCCTTCAGATGAAGACTCTGAGGGCTCTGCCCACTCTGATAGCCAGGAAGAGCTCTTCCAGACTTATGAGGACTCGGATGCAGAAGATTCCATACCTTCGGCCTCCCCTCCTGAGGATATTTCCTTTGGGGAAGTTCTGCACACCATGAGGGAACATTTCAAGTGGCAGGGTCAGGAATATTCTGATTCTAGGAAACGCCTTAGGACTTTCCTTAAGAAGCCTCAGCACAGGCCCTTAGCTATTCCTCCTGTACTTGATGTTCTGGATGATTTGTATTCTGATTCTAGTGCTACCCCTGATTCTCTTCCTCCTGCTCCAGCCAAGCCAGACAGGTATTACAGGGTCCCAGAAACTCATTCCCATTTATTCAGGGCCCATACTGCTGATTTGGAAACTATTTCACAGGGGCCTAAAGGAGTTTCAGCCTCCACCTCAAAAATCCTTTGCCCTCCAACAGGGAAGCAAGGTCATTAGAGAGATGGGGTAAAAGGTTTACACATCCACTACCTTATCTATGAGAGCTTTAAATTGCCTTTTCATATGTTCCAATATCAGGATTATCTCTTAGAAGATTTACAGAAAACATTAGCTTCTCCTGATCCTTTAGACAGGAAGACTTTGCAGGAAGCTGTACATAACACTCAGCAAGTAAGCAATCACTTCCTGCAGTGTGGATATGATGCACTGGAAGCTTCATGTAGGGCAGCTATGACAGGGGCAGTGATGCGTAGACATGCTTGGTTAAAAGATCAACCTCTACCAGATCATGTAAAAGCAAAACTTCTAGATGCACCTTTGGAAAAGAACAAGCTTTTTGGTGCAAATGCTAAGGATGTGTTAAAGACCATCGAAGAAAAAGCAAAATCAGTTCAGACTGTGAAAGATTTCCTCCAGGTTCAACCCCCAGATTCAGTAGGAATTGGCCTTCAAAAACTGGTCCTTTCCTAATCCAGAAAAGTTTCAAAGGGGTAAGAACAGGCGTGGCGAGGAAGAGGCCAATACAGAGGCCCTTACAGGGGACGACAATGGCAGCCAGGAAACCAAAGAAGTGACGCAGGGGTTTCACCTGCCCAACAACCACAAACTCAATGACTTTCCTCTACTACCGCCTACCAGGGAACAACTAGAAGCTCCTTGGGGAAATTATCTCTGTTTGCAGAAAACTGGCACAGACTGACAAAGGACAAATGGATTTTGGACATTATAGACCGAGGGTACAGGTTTAATTTTCATACCTTACCAAGAAAACAAGGCATGCCAAACCTGCCACAAAATCAGAGGGCAGAGGCTATCAAACAAATCACTCTGCTGACTCGGATGAAAGCAATAGAAAGAGTTCCACAACAAGAACAGGAGTTTTACTCGAGACTGTTCCTTGTTCCAAGAAAAGAATCTCAATGGAGACCAATACTGGACTTGTCCGCATTAAACACCTTTCTCATAGTACCAAAGTTCAAAATGCTGACTCTACAGCAACTCCTTCCCATGCTGGGCAAGGAGTCGTGGCTGATTACTCTGGACCTCAATGAGGCATACCTGCATGTCCCTATCAGACACAGCTGCAGAAGATACCTCAGATTTCTTGCAGGGCCAGAGTATTATCAATTCTCAGCATTGCCATTTGGCTTATCTACTGCGCCAGAGTATTTACAAAATGCCTGGCTTCAGTAATTGCTCATTGCAGGCTCCAGGGTATACAAATTTACCCGTACCTGGACGACTGCCTCATACAAGCGGACGACAAATTGATGTTGACAAAAAACCTGGATTATGTCATACGATTACTTCAAGCTCTGGGATACACAGTCAACTTCCAAAAGTCAAGACTGCAGCCATCCCAGCAAATAATCTTCTTAGGAGCCAAACTAGACACAGCCTCTCAGATGGCTTACCTGACAGAAGACAAGCAAGAGAAATTAACTCAATACTTCAAAGGTTTAGCAAAACTCACCCAGATGACTGCAAGGAGATTCCTACAGGCCCTGGGTTACATGGCATCCTGCATTCTACTGGTTCCATTAGCAAAACTACACATGAGAAAGCTTCAATGGTACCTAAAAAGCATTTGGTCTCAACACAGCAACAACTTGGAGACAATCATACCACTCATTCCATGCCTACAAAAGGAATTCCTATGGTGGACCTCGGTGAGCCAGGAAAACACAGGTATGTCATTCAAAAAACCACAGATAACACAGACCATGACTACAGACGCCTCAGACCTTGGATGGGTGGCGCACATGGAAGGCAGGTGTATACAAGGACAATGGTCTCCAAAGGAAACACATCTGCATATAAACCAAAAGGAAATGCTGGCAGTAATGCATGCTATCGAGGCTTTTCAACACCAACTCCAGCAAGGCCATTTAATGATATGGACAGACAACACCACTGTGATGTGGTACATAAACAAGCAGGGGGCACCCACTCTTACCCCCTTTGCAGACTGACAATGCAGCTTTGGGAGAAATCACTGAGTCTAAACATCCAGTTACAATCCCAGTTTGTTCCAGGAAAAGACAATGTGTTGGCGGACAGCCTAAGCAGGAATTTCACAGATCCACACGAGTGGAGGTTACATCCGAAGGCTTTCAGACAACTCACTTCGACATGGGGCAAGCCAGAAGTGGACCTATTTGCCTCTCACCTCAATCATCTTCTACCAAAATTTTGCACAAGGACTTACCATCCAAAGGCTTGGAAAATAGATGCCCTTTCATTCAACTGGAACTCCCTAGCAATCTATGCATTCCCACCTCTGCCACTGATGACCTCAGTATTACTAAAGATCAAAGCAGAGAAGCCCAAGGGAATCATAATAGCTCCGGATTGGCCAAGACAACACTGGTACCCACTACTACGGAGCATATGTCACACCAGGAGGTGGGCCCTCCCTCAGTGGCCTCTACTTTTGACTCAACACAATTTCGAAATACTGCATCCCAACCTTCAGACACTGCAGCTAACAGCCTGGGAGATCCCATAAATAACTTCAGCTTATCTCTCTCCAAGGAAGTTCAGCGGATACTAACAGAGGCTCGAAGACCATCCACCAGAAAGGTTTACTTAGCAAAGTGGAAAAGATTCAGCAATTGGAATACCAGCAAGGGACATGATGTATCATTACCGAACATCCCACTCATCTTGGAATATTTGGCAGATATGTTACAGAGCGGCCTCTCATATTCTTCAATAAAGATACATGCATCTGCTATTTCAGCTAGATACAACACTGATCCTCCTGTTTTCTCTCACCCTTACTAAGACAATTCCTCGGGAATCAAGAACATTAAGCCACCAAGAAAGGCCCCAGTGCCAGCCTGGGACCTCAATTTTGTCTTAGAAAAACTGACTCTACCTCCTTTTGAGCCAGCAGCTTCAGTTGACTTGCAATTTCTCTCATGGAAAACAGCTTTCCTGTTGGCAATTACCTCAGCAAGAAGGGTTTGAGCTACAGGCCCTAATGGCAATACCACCCTTTATTATTTTCCACAGAGACAGGGTTTCATTAAGGACCAACCCTACTTTTATGCCAAAGGTGGTATCTAGGGTTTCTCTAAATCAAGCCATTCATCTGCCTGCTTTCTTCCCCAATCCTGAGAATAAGGGGAAAGACTTTGCATACCTTGGACATTCATAGACAACTTCGATACTACCTGGACAGAACCAAGGCCAGTAGGAAGTCTGAACAACTTTTGTAGCTTACGCCCTGCAGTCCAAGGAAAAGCAATTTCAAAACAGACTATTTCTAAATGGATTGGACATTGCATCAGATTCTGTTATTCCTTTCATGGGAAGACTGTTCCAGCCTATGTCAGACCACATTCCACCAGAGCTACAGCCACCTCTACAGCATTTTTAAGAGGGTGCCTACAAAGGACATTCTAGAAGCTGCTACATGGAGCTCCGTGCATACATTCTCCAAACACTACAATCTCCCTCTATATTCCAGATCCAGAGCAGGCGTTGCTTCGGCAGTCCTGCAGGGTTTGATTGCCACACCATCTCTTTCCTAGAGCATACCTCCTCCCCCAGCTAAGCTATGGTATTCTACCCACATGTTATGACTGCAGTTGCATTCTTGAAGGACATAGTACAGTTTTGTACCTACCATAAATGTAGATGTCCGATAGACATGCAACTGCAGTCAGATTCCCTCCCTCCATACCCCTCTATGCCTAGGGTCCACTCCTATCCCCCTTACTCTTAGCTGGGGATATCTGTTATGGTGTATTTGTTTGGAATCCTGTTTTTGTCTTCCAATTTGATTACAGCCTTCCTTGGAGGGCACCTGGCATCTGGGGCAAGAAACACTGAAGAAAATGGCATCGGCTGATGCTTATATACTCCAGCCGCTCTGACGTCGGAGAGAAATGCGACATCAGCCGACGTCGGACCCAGACTTTGGAATCCGGCTGACCGAGGGCTGCCTGAGGCAGGACAACCCACATGTTATGACTGCAGTTGCATGTCTATCGGACATCTACATTTATGGTAGGTACAAAACTGTACTTTTCTAATCCCCCAGACTCTGAAGGGAAGACTTCTGCTCTTTCTCAGTTAGGGACTTCGTGCCAGGTGGCTCGCTATTCCATTAAGTGTAATTATGATGCAGCAGATGCTTCTTCTAGGGCTGCTGCCTTTAGTTCTGTGATGAGAAGATATTCCTGGCTTCAGCTTTAACCTTTGCCTGATGATATTAAGGCAAAGTTGATGGATGCTCCTCTGGACAACAAACACTTGATCTGAAGTAGGAGATTCATTTGTCTGCAACCTGTGGGTTATGGATCCGATATCGGATCCGAACCGGCATGGTTTTCCAGCTATGGATCCGAGCTCTCAGCTCCTCCCCTCACCCATAATGCCCTGCTCTCCCTACATGACCTCAGATCTAGTTTGCCGCGCTGGTGACCAGATTGGTTTCTTGAGCTCTACAGCTAAGTGTTTTATTCAGCTATTTCTAGTGCTAAAATTTAACTTTTTTTGACAGTTTTGTGTGAAAGTTTAGGTTTCCCTTTTTGTAGCTAAAGTTGTTTAGTTTTATTAACCTTTTTATATTTCAATTTCCCTCCCCTCGCTGGTGCGTAGTGTGTGTTTGGGCCTGTGTTTGTTTGACTAGTTTACTTTTACTTTTTTAGATTAGTTTAAGTAAAAGCTAGGCTCTTAGGATGTCTGAACAACCTAAGGCTATTTTTTCGAAGTGCTCCGAGTGTGGCCATAAGCTTTCCCCTGCTGATGGCCAAACTCGGTAGCGTTCGATGCCTTGGGGTTGAGCACCTCACTTCTGGATGTTCCATTTGTGCAGGGTTCAACCCCAGGGTATTGAAGGAGCGGAGGTCGAAGCTGGTCCTGGCGGGACTTTTGCCCCCGGACTCGGCTCCGGCTACCGCTCCTTCGGTACCGTGTCTGGTTCCCTCCTCTCCGGCTCCCCTCCTCCTCCTGGGACTCAACCTCCTGTAGTGGTTTGGAGGAGAGGAAGCTAGAAAGAGGACCGGAGGAGAAGCACCATAAGCGGGCCGAGACCTCTGTTTCGGCCCGCCTGCCAGCGGCTTCTCCTCCGGCCTCCTGTCTGCTGGTTCTCCCCTCCTCGGCTCCGGTCGCCTGTGTGCTTTTCACGGGACCTGAGGAGGAGGAGACCCGATCTCCGTCGAGGCTATCCAGGAGGCACTCAAGGCCTACCTCGGTAGCCTCGTCGAGATCGGCTTACAGTTTATCGGATGCTGATCTGGACCGGATGATGAGAAGGTTCATCCAGGCCCAGATGCAGATGGGAGTGCTCTTGCCTTCCCCCCCCTCTGGGGGAGAGCTCGACCTTCTTTAAACCTATAGCTCCTTCTCCGACCCGCTACCGGGTTGAGCAGTTGAGCCGAGCAGCCGGGCGGGGTGGGTCGGCGCCGATAGTACTCGGTACTTCGGATCCGACCCTGCCCTCGAGTGCTTCGGATCCGACCTCTCGGAGCCTGGATCCGAGCTTCGGATCCGGTGGGATCAGTGCTCCTTCGGCGCCGTCTGTGTCGGAGCGCACTGTCACCTCGGATCCGAGTGCTTCGGTGCCGGCTCCGGTCCACTCTTCGGATCCCAGGGGGAGCTGATTATCGGATCCTTTGGTCGAGGTCTGCTCCCCCTCGGCTTTTGATGTAGTGGAGAGGGCCCTGTTGAGGGTTTCCGGACCCCCGGCACTTGCCGGCTCCGTCCGCTCCATCTGCACTGGGCCAGGCTTCCACCATCCGGCCATTGGGACAGCCCGCTCCTTTGCCCCAAGTTGTTCCTTTGGAACAGGTCACAGTTTGCGAGGAGTCCTCTGACAGCCCCCCGGAGGATGCCCCCCGCAAACATACGTGCAAAAGGAGGCACATAGACTCCCCCGAGTCTCTCACTGAAGACACGGACTTGGCGGAAGGGGAAGGCTCCCCAAGATCACCCCCTGAGGATGTCTCTTTTGGAGACATCATGGAAATGCTTCGCATAAGGGGGGGGGTGGTCTGCCCCCAAGTCTTCCTCGGACGAGTCCGTGTTCTTGGAGGCATTTGAAGCGGGCCCGTCTAACTCTTGGGTGTCCCCTCCTGCCAACCCCCCGGTGGACCTAATTACCACCAGGGCGTGGAAGGAACCTGACACCGTGGAGCCAATTCCAAAAAGGCCCGACCGTATACTTAGTCCCCCGGATGACCGTGCCCATTGGAGTAAGGGGCCTCCGGTAGATGCCATGTTGACGGCGGCAGCCACCAAGAGGGAACTTGCTCAGGAGAGTCCCTCAGTCCATCCCCCGAGCAAGGAGTCTCGGATGATGGACCGATTGGGGAAGTGGATGTTTAGTTCAGCGACCCTTTTCAGTAAGGGCGCTGAACTACCTGGCACATGTGATTAGGATGCAGCGCGATCTTATCAAGGAATACGCTGCATCCCCCCCAGAGTCCATGTCGGAGGAGGACAAAGTGTTGCACTCCACCCGTATGGCCACTCTCAGGTCCGTCACTAATACCTCTATGCGGTTACTGTCCCATGCTACGGAAGGTGCCGCTAGAGCCGCAGGGGCAGGCCTAGTTACCAGACGTCAGGCCTGGCTCCGTCATTGCGATTTCACAGAGCCCTTCAAGGCGTCATTTGCGAACGCCCCCTTCGATGGTTCTGCCCTCTTTGGCAAAACTGTTCGTGATACCTTGACCCAGGCGAAAGGACGGGAAGACGCTGTCTGCCGTCGGAATCTGCTTCTCTGTGCCCCAGAGGCCCTATTCTAGGAACCAAAAGGGCCAGGAGAAGATGTGGTTCCGGAAGTCGCAGCAATCCCAACCCGCTCCGGACAACCAGTCCTTCCGTGGCAGAGGAGGACAGGGAGGACGCCGCCCCAGGGGCAGAGGGGCTCCCAGGAACTTCGGGTCCAGAGAACCCTACTCTGAACGGCCCGCGCAGCAGCCCTGAAGGGTTGCCCAGCTGCTCCACACTGGAGGCAGTCGGGGGACGTTTTTCGGAGCGCCTAGCGGCATGGGAGTCCATAACATCAGACCGCTGGGTCCTCCAAATCATATCCAGAGGATACCGTATCCCATTTCGTCACATGCCAAAATTGAAGTCCCTCCCCGACGTTCCACCCGGTCAGTGGGAGGCCGCTTTGGCAGAAATTGGCCATCTGCTAAAGAAAAGAGCCATCCAGCCCGTCCCCCCCAGACCAGATCGGATCAGGGTTCTACTCCAGGTTCTTTTTAGTACCAAAAAAGACGGGGGATCTAAGACCAATTTTAGGCCTTTCACTCTTGAACCTGGCAGTTCCCAAGGAGAAGTTCCGAATGGTTACGTTGCAGTCTATTCTCCCCCTTCTGGGAGAAAATCACTGGATGTGCTCCATAGACCTCAAGGATGCGTACTACCATATACTAATGGACAGGCGCTCCAGGAGGTTTCTCAGCTTCCGGCTGGGAGCCAGTCACTACCAATTCCGGGTCCTTCCCTTTGGTCTCACCACAGCCCCCAGGGTGTTCACCAAAGTATTAGCAGTGGTAGCGGCCCACCTGAGGCTTCAGGGGGTGCAGGTCTTCCCTTACCTGGACGACTGGCTTCTCACCGCTCCAACAAGGCATCTACTATTATTGGCGCGAGATTCCTTTCTCCATCTAGCTCCCCGTCTGGGCATCACAATAAATACAGAAAAATCCAACCTAGCACCCACGCAGTTCATAGATTTTATAGGTGCCAGGTTAGACACGAGACAGTTAAGAGCCTTCCTCACTGCGGACAGAATTCAGAATCTGCAGCTCCAGGTGCGGGCCATTCTCCACTCCAGCTCAGTTCCGGCGGAGTTGGTCCTGAGGGCTCTAGGGTCCATGGCAGCAGCGATAGCTCTTCTTCCTCTCGCCAGGTTCAATATGCGCATCCTTCAATGGACACTCCTAGTTCAGTGGTCGTATCTTGCTCTTCCTATGCATCATCCCATTGCGATCAGCAAGGCTTGCAAGTGGTCCCTCCTGTGGTGGCTCCACTCTCCAGATCTCCACGGAGGCCGCCCCTTTTGTGCTTCTCCCCCTCTCGCCACGGTGATCACGGACGCCTCCCGCCTTGGGGGCATTGCAGGCCGGACGGTCCAAGGCACGTGGAACGATTCAGAGACCTTACTGCATATCAACTTTCTAGAGATGAGAGCAGTGCTCTTAGCGTTGCTAGCACTTCAGGCCTTTCTTCCCTTGGGAACTATTGCGATTCAGTCGGGCAACATGTCTGTCGTCTGGTATATCAACAAGCAAGGAGGAACCAGGTCTTACCCTCTTTGTCGAGAAGCCATGAGAGTGTGGGAATGGGCAATCTCCACCAACCGCTTTCTCATAGCAACGCATATCCCGGGTCGGTCCAACATCCTTGCGGACAAACTCAGTCGCACCATTCTCTCCCCTTACGAGTGGTCTCTCAATGCTCAGGTAGCGAAAAGCATCTTCGCACGGTGGGGAACTCCTTGTTGCGATCTTTTTGCGTCTCCCTCAAACACCAAGTGCGACAGTTTTTTCGCTCTAATACCTCCTCCCGGAGATACCCCAAGAGACGCTCTGGTGCATGCTTGGCCATCCGGTCTTCTTTATGCTTACCCCCCTTTGCCTCTGATGCTCCAAGTTCTTCAGAAAGCCTTTCGGTTGGGGTACAGAATGATTCTCATTGCCCCATTTTGGCCTCGACGGATCTGGTTCCCTTTCCTAAGGTCTCACTCAGTGAATCCTCCTTGGATTCTAGATCCCGTTCCGGATCTGATATCTCACCCATCCCGCTTATCAGCCCCGAATCTGGACAACCTGAAGCTGACTGCTTGGCTGCTCCAGTTCCACTCCTGATCAGGACTCCCGGTATTTCGTCTCCAGTTAAGGCCATCCTGGTGGCGGCTCACAAACCATGCACCAGGAAAGTTTACCGCAGCAAGTGGAAACGGTTCTCCATGTGGGTGGAGCGGCAAGGTCTAAACCCCTTCACAGTTCCCCTTCCTCTGGTGCTTGACTTCTTAACCACTCTTTTTAATGATGGTGCCAGCAGTTCCACGGTCAAAGTGCAACTTGCGGCAATTTCTCATTATCGTATTGGTCACGACTCCAGTCCACTGATGTCTGCCAAATTGTGTAAGATTTTCCTAAAAGGTACTTTTCTTCTCAGACCCCCTGTAAAGCAAGTGGTTCCTCCTTGGGACCTTTCATTGGTCCTTCAGGCCTTGACCGCTCCCCCCTTCGAACCTGCGGCGACGGTAGATCTGAAATTTTTATCTTTCAAGACGGCCTTTTTAGTAGCCATTACCTCGGCCAAGAGAGTTTCAGAACTTCAAGCCTTATCAGCCAAGCCTCCTTACTTGGTCTTTCATCCGGACCGTGTATACCTCAGGACCAACCCGTCCTTTCTTCCTAAGGTAGCTTCTGAAGCAAATATTAATCAATCCATTAACCTCCCTGTTTTCTTTCCTAAATAGGTTCATAGGTTCATACTAGGCTATCTGCCCGAGGGCATTTACAAGCCTAGCCCATCGTTTTGTGGCTTAGGCCACCCCTTTAGTATGGGGAACTATACCCATTATTTTTCTGTGCCTCTGTCGAGCAGTGACACTGAGGTAATCCCTGGGGTATATCTGCGATCTCCCATCCATTGGTCAAGATTTCTCTTGAACAAGGCCAGCGAGGTGCTCTGCCTCACATGTACCGGGATTTTGTTCCACAGCATAGGGAGTCTTTGGGTGATGAATCTATCCCTCCAGCACGTCCTATTAATAGCCGTGTCAAGGTTTAAGTCTCCGCCCTTGTGGCTCTGATGGATCTAGATTTTTGAGGTGAAGCATATTCATCAAATCTGGGTTTGACATGGCCTTGTATGTTAGGCAAAGGTCACCTCTGAGCAAGCGGTGGCGACTGAATAGAGCTGGAGTTCTTTCAGTCGGGCAGCATAGGACAGATTTTGAGACCCTTTATCCTTTTGGTGAGGAACTTTTGTGGCCTCTCCAGCTGCTGCAAGTGTCGGGTCAGATACATTCGAATGGGGCATTGTACTCAATCATTGGTCTGATGAGTGATGAGTAAAGGGAGACTATGACCTCCCTTGATCTAGATGAGAATCCCTTCATGATAAGGTGGGCAATGTAGAAGGTCTTCCTAACTACTTTAGCTACATGGGTGTCGAATGACAGACTACTATCAACCTGGGTCCCCAGGTCCCTGATAACTTCTTCTGTGCTCAGTGGATTGCCACCTATTTGGTAGCTAGGGTAACCTTGTTTTTCGAAGGGTATGACTATGCATTTTTGGCATTTAACTTTAGGCCGTGGCTCTGGCACCAGTTATCCGTTTCTGTGAGACCCTTCTGAAGGATATCTGTGTCAGATGTGTTTTCTACTATGGCCCAGTTTGCAGTCATCTGCAAACTTTGTCAACCATAACCCTCCTGTGTTTGCTTGTACTTGGAAAAGTAGATGCCAAACAAGAGTGGGCCCAGGACTGAGCCCTGTGGGACACCACTTGTGACAGGCTTTGAGTCTGACATGGCGCCAGCAGCTCTGACCCTGTGGGTTCTGTCACTCAGCCAGTTTGCAACCCATCTTGTGATGTATGGGTTGACATTTAAGCTGATGAGTTTTTCAATGATACCGAATGGGGTATTGTATCGAAGGCCTTAGCCAGATCGAGGTAGGCTGTATGGACTGCCTTTCCCTCATCAATGGCTTTGGTGACTGTTTGAAAAAAGTCAACCAAGTTTAAAGGCATGATCTGCCTTTGACAAAGCCAAACTGGGTTGGATCCAAAGTCTGCAAATTCCCTATGTCTTTATTTATGAGGTCCATTATGATCCTCTCCATGGCTTTGCAGATAAGGCTTGTCAAGCTAATGGGCGGTAATTTCCAGGGTCGGTGGAGGCACCGCCTTTGTGAAGTGGTACCACAGTTGCAGTCGCCACTCCTGGAGTGCGTATCCAGAGGTAAGACTTTGATTAAACAGCTGTCCTAGCTGTGGGTTTAATTCCTCATTGAGTTCATGGAGCACACAGCCGGGGACACCATCAGGTCCCATGGATGCTGTGTTTTTGCTTTGGAGAGCAGTTCTCACTTGGCTGGAGATGTTTGGGGGCTGCAATCGTTTGGTATAGATATCTCTCCTTTTGGGGAGGGAAAAGTTTGCACTGAACCTGTCAGCCAGTATGTTGGCAATGTCTGTAGGATCAGTAATCTTCACATCATTTTGAACTAGCTCTGAGCATATCTGGGAGTTTCCTCCCAGGTTTCTAACATAGCTAAAGAAGGCCTTATGATTGTCTTTTGAGTCTTTAGCTATTTTTCTCTCGAAATTTGCTTTGGATGATTTTATGAGAGCTCTTAGTTTTTACTTATAGTGATCAAGGGTGTCTTACCTTTTAAGGATTTTGCTCTATCTTGTAGTAGCTTCCTCCTTTTGTTGTAGAGTTTGTTTATGGCTGGGGTCCACCAGACTGGATGCTTGCCTTTGGTACAAAGAGTCTTTGTTTTGCTTGGGATTGCCTTATCCATGCAGTCCTGCAGGTGCTGGTAGAAGGCATTTGTAAGTGATTCAGCGGCTTGAGTACTGTTTTCCGCCGGCTCGGGGCCTTAAAGGAGACCACACTAGTCTTTAGAAGTGTGAAGTCGGCTTTTGAGAAGTTCTTTACTGTGGTCTTTTTATTTCAGGTGGGGTGGGATGAGGACCTCCAGCGAGATTAGTTTGTGGTCTGATCTCACCAGTGAGGGTACACCTCGGTGTTGAACATTGTGCTCCCATGTTAAGTGATGATGAGATCAAGTATGTTATCTCCTCTTGTGGGGATGGTGACTAGTTGTTCCATGGCATTTGAGTTTATGAATTCCAGGAACTTTTGGGCTAGGGTGTTTGGGCTTGAGTAGTGTTCCCAGTCTATATTAGGGTAATTGAAGTCACCTAGTATGATGGTGTTTGGTGATACATTTATCCCCTCTAGTGTTTTCAGGAAGGCCATGTGAGGTTCCTGAGTTTGTGAGGTGGCCTGTAACATGCTACAATTTGCAGAGCAGTCTTGCCTATGGTTAATTGCACCTGGATGGTCTCCGATGCATCGTCGTTGCCACCAGTCTTGAGGTGTGGGTGTCCTTGATGAATATGGATACCCCCTCCTTTCTTGGTATTGTCCAGATTTTGGGGCGGAGCATGATATGAGGTAAAACCTGATAGCGCGGGTGCTCTCAGGAGCCTTGAACCAGGTTTCTGTCACAGCACAGACATCGATGTTCTCCATACTGAGAAGGGCCTCGAGTCGTGCATTTTGAGATTTAGACTTCTGGCATTGAGCAGCATTACCCTTAGTTTTTCCTTTTTGTGTTCTAGGGTGGTATGTTTAGAATTTGAGCCTTGCCTAAAAAGGCACTATGGGGTGGCAAGAGCCTTTGCCAATATCCGGAATCCCAGGGTGACAGGTGCAAGCCGTCCCTTGCGAAACAGCGTGGCTTGTCCAGCATGTCATCCCAGGCAGACAGACACTGGATCCCCTTTGAATGACACCAGTGTTTAAGCCAATTGTTAAAGCTGATCATCTTATCTCTGTATTGTGGCATCATTCTTGGTGAAGGTAGGATACTGCTCAAGGTCAGGGTCATACCTGTCTGGGCTACATAATCAGAGAGCTCCTCAATGTCTCTTTTCATGTAGTCCAAGGAGGTGCGTCTCAGGTCGTTTACACCAGCGTGGACAATGACTGAATCATATTTGTACCTGCTGTTGAGAGACCTGAGTGCTTGCGTTATGTGGCGGATTCTAGCCCGACAGGCAGCTTACTGTGACCTTCTCCTTACTCAGTCTGGTGGCGGGCGTCAGTGTGTCTGACTATGGAGTCACCAATGACTAGTGTGTCTGGCATTGTGTTTGGCCTTAAGGGCTGTGACTGTTTGACACTCTGACTGTGAGGTCTATGTGTTGCAGGTGTTGTGTTCTGAGGTGGTGGTTGTTTGGGTGTCTGCTTTGGTGGCCTCTGCTGTTTTGGTAGATTTTGATCAGAGCCTCAGTATGTCTTTGTGTGTTTATGTGTATGATTTGAGGTTGTAATGGTAATATGTGAGACTGGGTCTATAGTGTGTGTGGTAACCTTCTCCTCCTGACTGGTCTTGCCAGTCCTATGTTGAGAGAGCTCAGCCTCCAGTTTGGCCGTAGTTGCATCTCTCGCATGTATTTGTGTTTTGTGGGAGGAGGAGAGGGTTGTCTGTGTACATGAGGCAATTGTAACATTGCCTCAATATTCCCAGGTTCACCAGCTGAGCAGGAGAGGACACTAGCAACTGATCCTCGACATGCTAGAAGGAATAGACAAAAAACTTTAAAAAGATTCGGGGACGTGGGTGACCGAGAAATGGGGGTTGCCTTTTGGGGTACTATCTATGACAAGAGTGCGTATCAAGGTAATAAGTACTGTAGGAGCAAGTGCTACGTTTAACAGATAGAGAATAGTCTACTTGGAGTCAAGTAGAGATGATCTTTTAATTATAGGATACGCTGATTAGATCAGTAGTATAGTTCGAGGAAGGTAGTTTTAAGGGAAAATTTGAAGAGTGGACTTTAGGTAGCCGAATAGTTTAAACCTGCTTAACCGCTGCCCTAGTGTGCAACAGTAGCAACTCCAGCTTCAAATCGGGCTAAATCGCTAAAGCGTGCTTTATAGCAGGGGCTGGAAAAGACAGGAAATGACCCAAATTGGCCAACAAACCACAAGTCTCTGCCTAAACCACTCCTCTGAGGACAGATGAAGGAGTTATGGAAATGACCCTAGTGGCCAATAAAACTACAGTTTCAAGTCAGTAACCACCTCTCCGGGGCAGGAAGCTGCTCAATGTTAGTCACTCCCACTGATAACCACAGAGACCTTCCTTCAGCCCAAGCAAAATGGCCTCACAGAAACTTTCAAACAGTTCAGGAACAGCAAGCCTGTAACTGAACTTTTTTAACTCTCAGAAAAGTGGGAAAAAGCAAGATTTTTTTTTTTGTTTTGTTTTTACAGAGATAGCAGAGGTTCACAAGTAATATCAAGTTATACCAGTGCAGTAAATGACCCCACACAAGAGTGCTAGGTCAAGGACAGAAAATATGCAAGTTTTAAGAAAAAACGATTTAAAATTAAGTGCAAACAGGAAATTCAGCAAACAGCTTTTGGTTGTGCTCTAAATACAGCTACTAATACAGAAATCAAGTTTAACAAGCCAGAAAATGCTCAAGCTAGGCAGCTATGCAGAAAAACTTAGCAAATAAACAGAGAAAAATACTTAAAATCTCAAAAGTGGCTCCTTCTTCTCTCAGCGTTTTTCCTCTTGGAGTGCTTCACCAACAGCCAACAAGCCTGAAAAGACGCTCAAACCACGAGGCAACTAGGTTTTAAGAGAGGAAGATGAAGGAGTTATGGAAATGACCCCTAGTGGCCAATAAAACTACAGTTTCAAGTCAGTAACCACCTCTCCGGGGGGCAGGGAAGCTGCTCAATGTTAGTCACTCCCACTGATAAACACAGAGACCTTCCTTCAGCCCAAGCAAAAATGGCCTCACAGAAACTTTCAAACAGTTCAGGAACAGCAAGCCTGTAACTGAACTTTTTTAACTCTCAGAAAAGTGGGAAAAAAGCAAGATTTTTTTTTTTTTTTTTTGTTTTTGTTTTTTACAGAGATAGCAGAGGTTCACAAGTAATATCAAGTTATAACAGTGCAGTAAATGACCCCACACAAGAGTGCTAGGTCAAGGACAGAAAATATGCAAGTTTTAAGAAAAAAACGATTTAAAATTAAGTGCAAACAGGAAATTCAGCAAACAGCTTTTGGTTGTGCTCTAAATACAGCTACTAATACAGAAATCAAGTTTAACAAGCCAGAAAATGCTCAAGCTAGGCAGCTATGCAGAAAAACTTAGCAAATAAACAGAGAAAAAATACTTAAAATCACAAAAGTGGCTCCCTTCTTCTCTCAGCGTTTTTTCCTCTTGGAGGGTGCTTCACCAACAGCCAACAAGCCTGAAAAGACGCTCAAACCACGAGGCAACTAGGTTTTAAGAGAGGAAGATGAAGGAGTTATGGAAATGACCAAAACAAGGGTGAATACAAGCTTCATTCCTTAGATGTTCACAGGCAACTTAGATTTTATCTAAACAGGACAGCTGGTCATAGGCATTCCAACCAGTTGTTTATTTCCTTTGCTAAATTAAATTTGGGCAAGCCAATTTCCAAAGTCTCATTATCACGCTGGATTTCGCAGTGCATCTTATTGGCTTATCAAGCTTCTGGAAGGCCGACCGGAGGAGTACATGCCCATTCAATCTGGTCAGTTTCTACCTCGGCGGCCTTTAAGGCTAGGATTCCTCTGGATGATATTTGTTCAGCAGCCACTTGGGCTTCATCTCATACCTTTATTTCCCACTACAAGTTGGATATTACATCTAGAGGTAGAGCATCCTTTGGCTCCAGTGCTCCGGAATATCCTTCCATGATGGCCTCCCAAGATTCAGGTAGCTGGGGACTCTGTCCCACAGGTTGCAGACAAATGAATCTCCTACTTCAGATTTAGAAGTTATGTACTCACCATAACGTTCCATCTGAGTAGGTGTATTCATTTGTCTGCAACCATCCCGCCTTCCTATCCCCCTGGCCTTTTCAGTTTCCTGCATATTATGTGTTACCCTTTTCAGGGTATTTATATTGTTGGCAAACTCTATCTGAGGTCATGTAGGGAGAGCAGGGCATTATGGGTGAGGGGAGGAGCTAAGAGCTCGGATCCATAGCTGGAAAACCATGCCGGTTCGGATCCGATATCGGATCCATAACCCACAGGTTGCAGACAAATGAATACACCTACTCAGATGGAACGTTATGGTGAGTACATAACTTCTAATTAGCCGAAGCTGCTGCTGACTTTTGTCTGTTCAGGAGAAGGGCAAGGCCTTGCAGGAACTTAAGCATGTTTTTGTTTCTCCTGTGCCGGAATTTTGAGAAATTAACCCGGTAAGCCAGCCTTTGCTCATAGGCAGTTTTGCCCTCCTTCCAAGGGTGAGAAGGGTGGGAAGTGAGCTCCTCCTGCTAAAGCTACCCAAACTTCTATAATACAGTAGTCTCCTTTTCCTGATAAACCAGGTGCTGTCTGACTATCCTGTTTTTCTCTGCCACATTCCTCTTTGTCTTTCCCTTTCTCTTTCTGTTTGGTTAAAGATTATTCAGGATTCCTGGGTTCTGTCCATTATCTGCCTAGGGTATTTCATGGTCTGGAAATCTCTCCCCTGTTATGGGCATTTGCCCCCTCAGGAACAATCCCCTTTCTTTCCAGGGGTGCTTTGGGATCTCTTGACTCTGGGAACTATTCTGGAAGTTCCAGTTTCCCAGGGAGGAGAGGTTTTACTCCAGAATGTTTTTGGTGCCCAGGAAAGAGGGCACTTAGACACCCATTCTGGACCTGTCTCATCTAAACACTTTTCTGATGGTCCCCTCTTTTTGAATGTTGCCCCTTCAGACTTTGTTTCCTCTTCTGCTTCCTCAGGGGTATCTGGTGTCTCTGGACCTCAAGGATGCTTATCTTCATATCCCGATTCATCCTCTTTTCAGGAAGTTTTTACATTTCTATGTTGCTTCCTGGCATTTTTTGTTGGCTGCTTTGCCCTTTGGCCTTTATACTGCCCCAGGGGTATTCATCAAATGCCTTGCTGCTGCTGTTGCTTTTTGTAGGCTGAGGGGGATCCAGATCTTTCCCTACTTGATCAACCTCCTTTTTCAGGCATCCTCTCTAGAGACTTTGTTGCAAAGTCTTCATTTTGCAGTCTCCCTTCTGCAGAGGCTGGGGTTCACTATACATTTTGAAAAGTCCTTTTTGACTCCTTGTAAGGAAGATATCTTTCTGGGGTGCAAGATCCAGACTGTTTCTGTGTTGGCATCCCTGCCTCCTCCCAAGCCTCTCTCATTTCCTTTTTTCAATCCCTTCTTCCTCTGATTTCAGTAACAGTAAGGGAATTTCTGAGAGCTCTGGGGTTCATGGCTTCCACCATTCCTGTGCTCCCTTTTGCCAAACTCCATATGAGAAAACTTCAGTGGTTTCTAAAGTCTGTTTGGCTTCAGCATTCTTATCCCCCTCAAAAGTTTAGTTCCTCTTCCTTCATGTTTCAAGCAGGGACTTCAGTGGTGGATTCAGCAGTTGATTCAGCAGTTGACTGTCAATTCAGGGCTCCCTTTTCATCTGCCTCTTCCCTCTCAGGAGCTGTTCACAGATGCTTCAGACATGGGATGGGGAGCAGCTTTCAGCTCCCTAAAGTTGCAGGGAGTCTGGTTGCCTCATCAACAGAAAGACCACATCAACATCAAGGAGACAAGATCTCTTCTGCTGGCTCTTCAGGCTTTGCATCCTCTTTTCTTCCTTTCAATGTGTTTACAGACAGTACCATAGTGATGTGGTATATCAACAAACAGGGGGGACAAGGTAGCTGGTTGACACTCCTAGTGTTGGGAACTGGCTGTCCAGTACCCAGTGACTCTTCAGGAAGTTTACATTCCTTCAGGTCAAAACCTTGTGGCAGACTCTGAGTAGATTCATAACTCAATCCCACAAATGGATGTTTCACAGGGATGTGTTTCTGGACATTGTCTACCAGCAGAGTACTCCTCAAATGGATCTTTTTGCCTCCCCTCTGAACAGACAACTTCCTCTCTTTTGTGCCCGAGTCCCAGGTCCTCTGGTTTGGAAGCTGGATTGACTCTCTCTTTCTTGGAAGCGGATGTTTCTGTATGCTTTCCCTCTTCATCCTCTCATTCCAAAAAAGTCCTGTTCAAGATAAAACAGGATGCACCCAAAATCTTGTTGGTGACTCCCTTTTGTGCAAGACAGCATTGATTCAGTCTACTTTTGCATTTAGCCAAGGGCAATCATCACAAGTTACCTCACATGGTGGACATACTCATACAAGACAAGGGCTCTTTCATCCATCCCCACTTGTCCACTCTTCAACTGACAATGTGGGTGATAGGATTTTAATTCCACATTCTGAGGACTTGCTTTGGGTCCTGCAGGAGGCCAGAAAACTATTACTAGGAAATCCTACTTATCCAGATGGAATAAATTTACTGTTTTGTGTCTTTCTCTTAACCTGGATCCACTTTCTGTGGATCTTCCTTTGGTTCTGTCTTATCTGTGTGAACTGCTGAGTACTGGGTTGGCTTATTATTCTTTTAAGGCCTGTTTATCAGCTGTTTCTGTTTGTCTGCCTTTATTACCTCCTTTAGTTTCTAGATTTGAAGCTAAGCAATTCCTTAAACGTGTCGTTCATATTAGACCTCCCAGGAAGCCTGTTCTGCCTCCCTGGGATTTTAATTTTGTTTTGGAAAAATTGACCCAGGCTCCTTCTGAGCCTGCAGCTTCAGCTTCCTTGCAACGTTGCTCTTGGAAGACTGTACTTCTGTCTGACGGATGTCTGAGCTTCAAGCCCTTATGGCTTATCCTCCTTTTTTTGGTATTTCTTAAGGACAGGGTATCTCTTCGTGCTAACCCTTTTATGCCCAAAGTGGTGAATGAGCTGTACCTTAATCAGGCCATTAATTTGCCCACTTTTTCCCCTTCTCCGCAATCTGCCAGTGAGAGGGTGCTGCACACATTGGATGTGTATGCACAACTCCGATTTTATTTGGATAAGGCTAAGACTTTTTGTAAATCTGATCTACATTTTGTTTCTTTTCATCCTAGATCTGTAGGATTGACCGTGTCCAAGCAAACTATTTCTTCTTGGATTTCTAAAGCCATCTCTTTTTGTTATTCCTTTCATGGTAAGAGCCTTCCTTCTTCTATTAAGGCTCATTGTACTAGAGCGGTGGCTGCTTCTGGTGCTTTTTTCAAGGATTTGTATACTAACTCTATTCTCGAGGTAACTACCTGGACTTCTGTGCATACATTTACCAAGCACTACAAGTCAGATGAAATTTCCAGAGCTTGAGCTGGTTTTGCTGGGGCCATTCTTCATGGGTTCCTAGAGAGCTGTGCCGGTCTTTCCTCCTCCCTGTCTTCTTCCTGAGCTTTGGCATGCTCCCTAATGTAATGATTACTGCAGCAGTATAGGGAAGGACATGGTACAGTTGTGTAAGATCTTGCCATAATGGTAGATGTCCTTTTGTTCTCTGTTGCAGTGTTCACTCCTTTTCACTTCCCCTTGTCCTTTTCTCTTCTGGATGTACTGATTACCTCTTTTCTCCTTGGACTGGCATTCCTACTCTTCTGAGGATGGTACGTCCGGACATCACCTTTATGCCCTATGCCGTGTGAGTATATGTGTGATGTACGGTGTACCTTAAAGCAACCTAAAAGCTTTGCTTTACTGGCCGGACGTCGGGCTGCACTTGGCAGGGAATCCCTATTGTAATGAGTACAGCAGCAGTGAAGAGAAGAACCTCTGCAGTTATGGTAAGAGCTTGCACAGCTGTACTTTCCTGGTCAGTAGCCATACTTACAATTCAACTTTCACAACCATATGTTATTAATGGGAAAACTACAGATTTGATTGTATGGACCTTTGTTAATAAGTTGATGTCTTAAAGTCGTATCCATCTGCAGATTAGAGCCCAGGAAAATAAAATCTGTCACTGCCTCCACTTCACCACCTGTTTGTGAAGAACTGGTGGGGGTGTATTACATCATTGTAGTTTTTGATGCTGGCAGCAAACCAGCTTTTGCACTTTCTACCTTCAACAGGCTCTACAACTCTCATCTTCAGCTAACAGAGTGCTGTGATGTGCATGTCGGAGGTGTTCGTTTTTCTTCTAGCAGTTTTCATTCCAACATCTGATTAATCTCACCTGGCATTTTGTTTGATACCTTCTATGTGTTAAATTAAGTAAGAAGAGCAGCATTATACAACTCTGTCAAACACGCTGTTTCAAATTGTGACCCAGTCCGTCATGCACTGTTTCAAATTGTGACCCAGTCTGTCATGCACTGTTTCAAATTGTGACCCAGTCTGTCATGCACTGTTTCAAATTGTGACCCAGTCTGTCATGCACTGTTTCAAATTGTGACCCAGTCTGTCATGCACTGTTTCAAATTGTGACCCAGTCTGTCATGCACTGTTTCAAATTGTGACCCAGTCTGTCATGCACTGTTTCAAATTGTGACCCAGTCCGTCATGCACTGTTTCAAATTGTGACCCAGTCCGTCATGCACTGTTTCAAATTGTGACCCAGTCCGTCATGCACTGTTTCAAATTGTGACCCAGTCTGTCATGCACTGTTTCAAATTGTGACCCAGTCTGTCATGCTCTGTTTCAAATTGTGTGACAGTTTGTCATGCTCTGTTTCAAATTGTGACCCAGTCTGTACTTACAGAGGTTTAACTGATTTTGGCATGCCTGTATTTTTTGGGATACTTATGTTCTTTTGCCCTTGCTGTGATAATGCAGCTTTTCAATATACACAAATGTTATAACTTACCGCTTGTATTTTTTGGGATACTTATGTTCTTTTGCCCTTGCTGTGATAATGCAGCTTTTCAATATACACAAATGTTATAACTTACCGCTAGTGACCCTACCCAAAGAAAATAGAACAATTGCAAGTGCATAACAGAGGATGCTCAAAGAGTAGTACTTTTGCACAGTTATCCATGTTTTTATCATTTCATTTATTATTCATTAAATAAAATGTAATCTGTTACTCTCACAATACCCATATGAGGGTCCTGAACTGGGAAAAGCTACAAACAGTGCTGACTTTGTACTGGAACGTCAAATGTCTGCTACCATTGAAAGGAGTGTGGGTGCAAGACTGCCATTTGTCTTGGTTACTTGGTGCAGCTGGTGACATTTCTGGTTGGGAAATGAGGTGCGTAAAACCCAGGTGTTATAATTTACTGTTGAACTGACAACAGCTTAAACAACTGTGGTTCTGATAACTATACTGTAACACAAGTGTACAGACAATGATTGGGTGACTGAGCCATGAAGGTAGGCCCCAGTAAAGTGAATCCATTAGGTAATATTAAGCAAAAAGGTAGAACAGTAGTCTGCTGTGTACTGCAATGAGTATTTTGCACACTATTTTTCATCATTTCCCAGTGCATGACATTGACTCTGGTTGTGACTGGAAATGGCCTATATTGATTCACCTGACTGGTTAGCAAACATCTGATTAAAAATGCCTCAACTAGTGCAGAAAATGTAGATGATTATAGAGTTTAAATGTTACACTGGGGAGGAATTACACTTTGTATCTGAAAACTCATTGTAGATATTCAGGAAGCCTAGTGGGTTTGAGAGTATTGTGAACTGTAACCTTTCTTCATTTACCTTATTATATCCTACTAGCCTACTTTCTAAGGAATGTTCAGTGGAGATGCAAGTGACATATACCTTTGGAAATTAGTGACAGTATTCCTGTCATTGTCACAGACCTACACTAACGAGTTTATGCTATTGCACTGTTGTAGATCAAGTATATTTTGGGACATAATCTTACAAATGTAATACTTTGTCAGGTCTAACAAATGCAGTAGTTTGTCAGGTGTTTATGCAAACACATTTGGACAATTTCATAGCACAAAATGTGGTATCCAACCACTGGCCACTTACAGATCTTTGGTCAAACACAGGAATAAATGTTAGAAATGCAAGCTTGCCTTCTGACAGAAAAGGAGGGCAGTTGTTTGTGCCAGGTGTGACCAAGTTGATGGAAGTTTGGCAAGGTGTGAGGAAAGTCTGTGTGCCCAGGGTTCATTTGTTTTTTCTCAGATGTATGTAATTGTTGAGATTTATTGAACTTGGTTTGTATTAGCATACAGTTACCTGCAACAGAATTAGTGCACATAGATGCTTACCTCACCCCTTCTGCTATATGGACATAATTTTTGTCCGTCTCCTCCCATCCAAAGCCTAAAGCTGTATTAAAATAGTTCCATTATGTGTCTCTGACTCATCTGAGCTTGGATCACTAAAGTTTGGCAACACAAGCTTGCTGAGTTTGAGTACACACAAACACTTCTATTATGACGACCTTGAGTACAAGTGATATGATCAGTGGTGACACTAAAAATGCATGTTTTTCTTTGCGAGAGAGAGAGATCCCCTTGCACCCTTGTGAGATTTCAGCCCTAAAGTCTTTGAATGTCACATAAAGTACGATTACTGACTGCTATTGTAAAACCTGTTTCAGTCTTTCTAGGAGGCTGCAAGATCAGAGCACCCGTTAAGCACTCACGACTCGTACATGAAGGCAATAAACGTTACAGGGGTAACTGGTGATTAAAACTTTTATGCTCGAGCAGCTATGAAATGCGCTTGGGTGATCTATGTAAGGTCAGTGTAAGACACTAAAAATAGTAAGCAGAGATAAGGGTGAACTTGAATTGACAAAAGATTTAAAATTCATATTTAGCTACTAAAAAATAGAATTTTCTAAAAAGAAATTAAAATGCTGCTGTAGTTATCCATCATTTCTATTAATGTCTGTGTTTCTTTTCTGGTGATTACTGCTTGCTAAGGGAGCTGCTGCTGTAGAGCTTTGTGCATAATATTGTGCTAACCGTGTTGTCCTTTATCTTATACATAGAATAAACTTGTGGAGAAATAGGCACTGTAGCTTCTTGCTTTCACTGTAAATTTCACTTCTTTTAGGATTTGTCGACTGCTTTCTTTCAGCTACTTTGAGAAACAGAAAGCCGAGTGGCAGACAGAGCCACAGGAACCTCCTATTCCAGAGTCGCTTGCTGCAGCTGCAGCTGCTGCACAGCAGCTACAGGTGGCGCGAAAACAAGACACACGACAAACGGCCACGTTTCGACAACAGCCTCCACCAATGAAGGTATGATCAATCAAGAGGATTGTTTTGTTCTTGGTCTCCATAATAAATATGTAAATTTGTGTATAAAGTCAAATTATAAATAACAGTAGTAAATTTCAAGATTGAATTAACTCCTGGTGTACGAGTCTTGGTGACGATGTCCTGGTGAAAGTGCCATCATTGATCATTCATGATGTAGTTTAGGGCTGGTGGGAAGATGGTCTGTTGTGGTGGTTGGATTATACTGACCTGGGAGGAAGGGTAAAAGATGAGATGTTCTTCATATAGATCATTGATGCAGTAGTACCGATGGCTGTGAATTTTGACCACATGAGCAGCAGCGTATGGCTGGACTTGCAGAGCTTAGCACCCTCTTCCTGGCCAGATGGATGCCTGCCCCCTGTGTGATGTCAGCGCATCCAAAAGGTATTGCAGGCATTTGCCCTCACTGTCTTTAGTTATTTCTAGCTGCAGAGTGAGTTGTGTGATAAGTTACTGCTCAGCATTGATAGTACTGTGTATTTGACTTGCATCAGGGCTGGTACATGTAGTATCCCTTTGGAGGATTTTTTTTGAAAGTCTTTGTTTGCATTGTATTTTTGGGAGATCCAGCAATCATTATGTTTTTGGGGTATTTCCATTCAGGGGAAAGCTGATTTATGTGCATGCAGTAGGCAAATAAATCCCTTACAAGGATTAAACTTTTGCAGTGTGCATTTTAAGGGCCTGATCACAGCATCCCTAATTGTACCATCTACCAGAGTGTAAGTTGCAAGACTTGTAATCCTACTAAAATTCCCACTATACTAAACAATGTACAATCGTAATGATAAAGTGGCAGTTGTGCAACCATTGTAAATGTGTCAGTAAATTTCTTTCTTTCTTTTTATTTATTTAACATTTGTTAACCGGGAAAGTCCGACTTGGAACGAGCCAATTTTCAGCGGAGGCCCAGGGAGAAATGCTCCAGGCGTGTGTCTTTGTAATGTGGGAGGAAACCGGAGCACCCAGAGGAAGCCCACACGAATGCAGGGAGGACATGCAGACTCCACACAGAAGGCACCCCAGCCGAGAATCGAACCGGAGAACCTCTTGCTGGGAGGTGACAACGCTACCGCTAGTAGCATGTTTTCAGGGTAGACTCAAAGTGGTATTTATACTGTTAGGGGAAATTTGGTTAGGATAGCAAGGAACTTCCACTACTCTTTTTTCAACAGGTGCAGTGTACCTTTTTGGCTAGACTTGTATAGGCCCTAGGGCCAATAGCCTGGTACCTACCTATGAACTTGTGTTGCCACCAACTCATGAAGACAGGACCATGGTTTAATGTCTTATTTGAGGGATGACACACTCAGGAGTACAGCACTCCTCTTATGTTGTGCTGCATTGTCAGCATTCGGTCTATATCTACTGTGGAATAGAATACACAACCTTCTGCACCAAAGGCAAGTATGTTACCTGTTGCACAACTGACGTATACTACAGTTTTGGTTTGAAAAGTAACTTAGAAAGATAATATGTTTCTAAATGTTTCAAAGAGCTGTTACTGCATGGAGTGTGGCCTGGCTTGTGGTTGAAAATTATCTTTAGGCCAGTTAAGTTACCTGGTTAAAGTTGAAGAAAGAAGGAAAATAAGCTTGTGGCCTTAGCCTGTGCTGCCATTTTGTCAGGTAGTTCATCACTAGCTGTGGATGTCTCCCATTGCCGTAAAAGAAAGGAGAAGCATTTAAAGATGCAGAAGGACATGCCTAATTCAGCTCAAGAGTTTTGGATCCAGTAAGGCATCTTTACAGCTCCTAGCTAGCGCACCTCTGGTGGTGTTTCTATGTAGGCCTCCATGCCTTTAGACCAAGATACAACATTTTTAGCCACAAGTCTTTGCTAAGAAGTCTGCCAAGACACTCATTTGCAGACAGTGGCTTCCACAACCCAGTTCATTGTTTCAGAATGTAAGTATAATACTCCTTATTCTTTGTGAGAGATGTCTGTTTCCAAGAATGTGAAATTTTAGGATGCCAGTTTGCAGACCAAGTCATCCCAGGTAACCATCTCCAGTATAGGTAGCTCAGAAGTCCAAATACAAGATGTCTGCTTAGCCATAATCACATTCCACAATGGGGATAGCTTTGATTACTAAGAGCTTCTGCCCCCACCCCTTACCATAATCCAAATCCTCACATATGCCCTCCACTCTTTCCTCAAAATAGGAGACAGGTTGGACCAGTTTTGAAGGAAACAGGAAAAAAGTCACAAAGGATAAGTGTGCGCTACAGATTATATCCCAGGAGTTCAAACTTTAATGAGCAGAACCATAGATGATAGACATTGTTCCATCGCCAGAAGACCAAAAAGATCTTGTGCTTCCCCAGCTAGAAGATCTTTTAAACTAAAGTGTGATAGAGCTGGTGGCAATAGAAAGAGCACATATTTCTTCATGAAAGATGGACTCTGGTGACCCATTGTGGACATCTCCAGGGTGAGCATTTTCCTAAAGGTCCCAACATTCAAAATGCTACAAAACCATCCTGATTCAGGCCTATCTGAGGAGTAGGTAGTGAGGGTTCTGTAGTTCACAGTGAACTTTCAGACCTTGTGTTTTGTTGTTTGTTCAATATCCATAGGTAGACGCTAGCACCATTCAAAAGAGTATTTTTTTCCTGCGGGATCTCTAGTTACTAGACTCCAGCTGCCAGAATGACTTTCTCCTGCAGGGCAAGCTAGAGTTACTAGCAGAATATTTAACAAGTCATTGCCTAAAGACCTTAATGATGAGCATAGAATTTTTGAAGGCACAGTGTTTCATGGCTTCCACTATTTTAATTATGCCCCTGGTGAGGTTTTATATGAGAAAGTGAAAACTACTGTAGTATCTCAAAGCCAGTCCCCCCCCCCCCAAGACATCGTCCCCATCCTGCCTTTCATCAGATGGAAGTTGAAGTGATAGGCTATTCAAGTCATACAGAAATAGGGCCCTCTCACTCAAACTCTCTGCAAATGCCTCAGACCTGGCAGGGGGAAACCCAGGTAAAGGACTCCATTACAGGGTGAATGGAGACCCCTCTGAGGAAAAGCATATGTGTATAAAAAAAGATGGGTTTGGTCTGAGCATTTAGACCTGTTTGTGGGGCAAAAGGGGCACTGCAAGTGGCAATAGGTAATTCAACAGTCATGTTGTACTTAAACATGCAAAGGGGAACTCGATCTTATCTCTTATACAGGTTTGGTAGTAGCAGCTTGGGAAATAGCTCTGCAGACTCTGTATAACACTGAAAGCAGTCTGCATGCCATCTAGTTTATGTTCAGTGCTAAACCACCTCGACATATCAGCAGCAGGACCTCATGAGTAGAAGTTGCACAGGGATGTTTTCCAGCAATTAGCTCACACTTAGGGTGTCCCAGGGATGTTTGCTTCTCTGAGCAGCAGTTGAGAAAATCATGCTGCATAGCTTTACACAAAGAAAGTTGGGCAGAGAATAGCCTGTCCTTCAGATGGACAGGTCAATTTCTGTCTGCATTCCTTCTGATACCTGGGTTACGAAGGAGAAATAAGGGGAGAGAATCTAAAGGTGTTGCTGATAGCCCCCTTTGGTCCAGTCAGCATTTGTTCTGCCTATTCATGCAAATGTGTAGTCTGAATCCTGGCATACTGCTTGTGTAGCTGGACCATATCGCATAAAATAAGGGGGGCCCTCAAACACCCTACGCTGAAGACCATACAACTGACTGCTTGGATGACTTGACATTCTCCCTTTCAGCCACCAATTAAAAGAGGGATATGCACATTATGAGAGAGGCCAGGAAGCCTGTTACTGTTAAATATTACCTGGATAAGATGTGTGTGTGTGTGTGTGTGTGTGTGTGTGTGTGTGTGGTGTGTGTGTGCGCAGTTACATCTTTCAGCCTGTTTGCCTGTAATTGTCCTTTAACATTCCTGCAGTCTGTAATGCACTTTCTCAAGGGAATCTTATACTTAAGATTTACCAAGAAAAGTAACTGATCCTCCATGAGACCAGAAATTTGGGCTGGAAAAACTTGCACTTCCTCCCTTTTTAAGTTTTTGTGTTGGAAAATGGGTCCTTGCTTTCACTTCAGCCAAAATAATTTCTAAACTGTAAATCTTAATATGTAAAGAAGCACTTTGAGAAAGATGGGGATTTCAGAAGAACCAGTCCTTCTCTTATGGCCAAGGTTATGAATGATTTTTCTGTCAGTCTGTGTCTACAGCTACCAGTCTTCTTCCCTAATACTCAGAACAAGGGTAAGAGAATTTTGTGATGAGATGCTGTTTTAGATAAAACCAAAAATAGAAGGACTTTTGATCATTTCGTGTCTTTTGTTTTCTTTCTGTCTTGCAGTTTTGTATCCCTAAAACAGGCAGTCTCTAAGTAGCTGGCTTATTGTATTTCTTTTTGTAGTTCATGTCATTGGAAGAAAACGGATGGACATATAAGATCCCACAGTACAAAGGTCACAGCAGCTACTGTGGTTTTCCTAAAAGTGATGAATTGCCAGACTCTCCTAGGGGCAACCATCCAGTCTTCTGTCCATACCTATTCCAATCATTATAGGTTGGACTGTGCCTCCCTAGCAAGAGAGGGGTTTGCATAGACATCTTACAGGGTCTTATGCAGCTTGTATTGACTAACACAACCACCTCCCAGACATTGTGAGCTCTGAAAATTGTCCTAGTAGTCAATGTTACCGCAACAGTGAGTCCTGTGAAGAATATAGGTATTGTTGTCATAACAGTAGATGTTATTGAAGTCAACCATTGCAGTCTTCACATATAAGATATCCTGTATGCAGGGTTGTCTGTGGCCAACCCAGTGTCCAGAGCTTTGCCCTTCCCCAAGGCTTTGGATGATGTCCTCCATCCAAGAAATGAGGTTGTTGGTGTTATAAAGTGTGTGTCAGTTGATGCCATATTCAGATCTTTCTTGCTGCTTAGTGTGCTTAGCTGTGTGTTTTGCAAAGCTCAGTCTGTCAGAATATTTCCAGCAGCCAGGTTAAGTACTCCATGGGGGATTTTTTTTTCTCATCTTAAAAGTCTGCTAGATTGCTTGGCTCATCTCTGATTCAAAATCAGTTTTTGAAGAGTATGTTTTGAGAGATAATAACTGTAACTGTTTGGAGAAACAAATCCTGCACAAGGATATTCATAATAGGAGCTTGTTTTGCATTTTTTCGGAGTGGGACATGGGTGATTTTATACCCAGAAGACAGTCCAAAAGGCTTACTTTTCTCCAGGAATTAGCATACAAAGGAAAAGTGCATGCCTGCATCTGAGCTACCATGGCTTCTGGCAAGATATCCAAAGAGTCACCCACCAAAGAAGAACCAGACTATTAAGGGAAGTATTGGGAGACCAAGAGCATTTGATGTGACTTGTGTTTCTCTGGGTGTAGTGGCTGCTCATTCTGAGAGATGCTTTTGTAGCACGCATCCAAAGAGTTGGTTTCAGTGGAAACCTTTGGTATAACCACTATGCAGGTGTTTGTGCTGTCATTGCTGTGTGTGTCCTCCTGAAAGGCCTGAACAGGCTTTGGCGGCTCTGATTGTGATTTCACAAGGGGAAGGTGAGATCGCCAGAGTCCCAGTATGTGAGGATGTTTCCAGTGATCAAATTGAGGTTTTGGTTCCCTGCCCAAGACTGAGGCCTGTAGGTTGGATGTTTCTGAAGCACAAGCTGGTATCTACTAGCTTGCCTTACATGGGGCAGGCAGTGTCTCTTCATACGACACTTTCTGGGCTTTTACTGATTCCCTTGTCTAGGTGGCTGAGGTTCTCCTGTCCTTTTTTGAAGACTAAAAGGTAAAACGTGACCAATCGTGCAGTGCCTGGGGACCTCTTCAGGAAATAAAAGGGCAGACCTTCAACAGGAAGACTTTCAGTTATATCTGGCATATATGGGCAGATCCTGTCTTTGAAGCCCGTGATTCTGACACCAAAGGCATCCTTTCCTCGGCCTATCCACTGGAGGATTTTTACATTGGAGAGACTTCATATGAAGAAGGATGTTTTCCATTGGGAAACTAACGAGTTTTATGAAGCCCAGCAAACATTCAAAACGTGTGTGCTTGTCCAAACCTAGACCTGTAGGTGTTCCTCTGATGCTAGATATACTGGCGGATGTGTTCAATAATGAATCTCTATTTCTTTTTACTGTCTTAGTGGGGCTGCCCTTATCAGAAGTTTCCTGCCAGGGAAAGTTGCTTTTAGCTTTGGTTAATGGGGGGCTATTTTTGTGATTAAAATGTATTGCTTATATAAACTTTAGACAGTGTCCGTGAACATTTAGTGTGAGGAAATGTGTTTATTTGGGCAGGGATCACTATGGGTTATGCAGTGCTTATGTTCAGGTTCTGACAACTTGCCTTCCATTTTTGTCAGTCACACTGAAATTTCTCTGGGGGAGTTTTGACAATAATTTAATGTGCTGCTTATGCATTACAGTTTTTTTGGGACTTGAGAGATATATGAATAGTGTAAGTGTTGTTGCTCTGGACACAATTTGATTACTTCTCTTCTGACTAAATCATTTTGGCATTTCTTACCAAATATGAAGCACTGTCAGTGGTCACAGCATGGATACTTGTCCCCTCCTGCTGGTCTGATTTCTGTAGTTCCTAAAAAGAAAAAAAAAACTTACCAAAGAGCTCTTGCTGTGACTCCTCAGGACCAGATTTTGCTTCAGCCAGGGGTTGTTGACTCTGTGTGGCCAGCAGTCATTTCCCAGACCACTCACTTCTCCAGCTTCTTCTGGTATAGTCCTTTCAGCCACCACAAACCTTTTTGTTTGTTCAAGTGTCTGGATCAGGTATGGGCTTTAACCATCTTTCTTAGGCAATGGAGACACATTGGAGGATGCTGCTTCAGGTAGCTGGGGGAAGTGACCTCTTGATGGGGTGGAAATTTCTTCTCCTGATCTCCCTTCAGTGATACCTGTAAAGAAAATAAAACGTAAGTATTGATCTGATGCACTTTTCTATCCATTCCTCAACATATGGCTCTTCGAGTCAGAGTCAGATCCAGCTTCGTCCACATTCAGGCTTTGGATCTGGTGCTCAGTCTCCTGTCCTTGCCAATAATCCCGTTATGTTGACCTGCTACCGCAGAGCTTATTTGCCTCCACAAATGTAGGGTGGATCTGTTGGTGTAATAAATTTAGATCAGATACATGCACGCATTTCTCTTTGTTTTATTAATATATGTGTGTATGTATATATATATATATATATATATATATATATATATATATATATATATATATATATATATACAAACCACAAAATTAAATCACGAACAAACTTGTTAAAACGTAGAAACCAGGTTTAATTTAGCGATAAAACAAATGAAACGCTTTCGGTAAAGACTGTGCTTCACCTTCATCAGAATGCAAAATACAGGATAAGAAGTTACACCTTTTAAAAATATCGCCAAAAAGCAATCAGAGACGTCACTTCCGAAGAAGGCGTATTTACTACTTGACGTTCACAAAACAAAAATGTAAATATTTTGTATAATAAAAAAATATTGCAAGGATATATTTGAAAGTTAATTTCTCCTTTTCAAATATATATAATAGATAAAATAGACAAATCTTCGACAGCACAAGACTATTAAATGGCCCTACATACTAAATCCAGCAGCAAAGAAGTTTTATAACCGTTTTAGTAAACCTCATTATCGGAAAACTACAAAAAGACTTTCAAATAAGTTAATAACAGTGTGTCTCTTAAAAATTCATAAAAGTCTTTTAACTTACTTGTGTACAAAAAGTTTGGTGTGTTACCATCTTCAAAAAATTAATATTTGTCGGTTAGGCACACTTACCATCTATTATTTTTTCATCTATATCTGAAAATTCAGTGTAATGTATAGGTGATATTTAAATTCCTATATGTCACATGTATTGAATACATTAAATCCATAACATACTTGTAAAAATATATTGATAAAATTTAATAGAAGAAATGATAAAAATTGGTAAATAATTAATGTATATAAATTAAGTAAATAAATATATATTACTAGACCTGTACAATAATGTAAGTTAAGTTACTATGATGTTCCTATTGTGTTGAATAAAAATATGTATATATCTTATCTTTTGATGGCTAACAATTTAAGAATACATTTGATAGACATATGTTCATTAAGACCAGGGTATGCGCATGCGGTGGTCCTAATTTGCCACATTAACTCATCTGTCTCCAAGGTTAACTGCGATGGGCCACCCCTTGGGTCATTTGTTCTTTGATGTAAAATGACAGATTTAAAATTGTGGTTAGGGTGCTCAAGTATCTGCTTTGCTAAAGCGTTATTAGTGTCCTTTTTGCTAATAGCATACCTATGCTCGTAAATTCATTGCTTGATTTTTCTCTCTGTTTTGCCTATATAAAAGGCCTTACATTGTTCGCATAGTGCTGCATAAACAACTCCTTTACACTCACAATTATATCTTTTGTTTATTTTATATACCTTATCATTAATTTATCATTAATGACTACTTCTTTTGTTACTAAAATCGATGTGCATTGTGAGCAAGTACCGCATTTGTACATACCATTTGATGGAATAAATTGTGGCTTCATCTTCTTTTCTAAAAGTGCTTTCAAATTATAATTCCTTCTATAAATAACTTTGAGTTGTGACCCTAACTTGTTAAGCAATGCTGGGTCTTCAGAGATAATTCTCCAATTCTTATTCATGATACCTCTAATATATTTATGGTCACTAGAAAAAGTGCACAAAAAACTACTTTTGTAAGTATCATTTGTAGGGGAATGAATTTCTACGTGTTGTACGCCCAATAGGCTAATGTTGGTAGTTCGCTCACTTAGTAAGGGTATAAAATGTCCTGAAAGTCTTTTGGACCTAACCTCATTCCTAATGCTAGCTACTAATTTAATAGGATACCCTCTGTTTATAAACATATTCTCCAAATTCTCACATTCATATTCAAAATCTGAAAGTGTTGTTATCATTCTTGCTGCTCTGACCATTTGGCCTTTAACAACTGCTTTTTTCTGATGGAAAGGATGGCAGCTACTAAAGTGCAAGAAAGCATTGGAGTATGTGGGTTTCCTATAAATCTTGCTAATGTACTTCAAATTTTGTCTGTCTTTAATAAGTAAAATATCAAGAAAGTTAATGCTATCTTCTTCTATATTAGTAAATTGCAAAAAATCGGTAAGCTCTGTAATACTTGTAATAAAAGAAGGGACTAAGGCTTTTGGTCCTTTCCAAATTAAAAACATGTCGTCCTGGTATCTAGTGTACCAGGAGACATGTTCTTTAAACATTGGGTGGGGGAAAAGTAGAGTATTTTCCCAATGTGCCATGATGGCATTCGCAAAGCTCCCGCCACATGGGGAGCCCATAGCTACGCCAGATTTTTGCAAATAAAGATCTCCTTCAAACATCGTAAAATTATTGGACAATACTAATTCAAGCAGTGTTTCAATTAGGTAAATAGTATTGTCCATTACCTTTTTGGAAATTAAATAATCTCTAATCCTTTCCATACCTAAATGTTGGGGGATGACGGTATAGAGGTCCTTGACATCTATGTTAAAAAGTGTGCTTCAGCATGGTATTCTACATTGTTAATGTTGTGTAAGAAACTCCATGAATCTTTGCAAATTTGAGATTCAGATTCAATAAGGGGCTTCAATAAGTTGTCTACTTGTTTGGCACATGCATATGTCACCGAACCCCTCCCATCAACTATTGGTCTAAATGGTGGATTACTGATGGATTTATGTAGTTTAGGAACACCAAAAAGTGCTGGAACTCTAGGTGCTATCATTAATAAATATTGGTACAAATCTAAATCTATGTATGCTTCTAAGAAGAGATCTTCTAGTATGTTCTTAATTCTCTTGTAGGCTGTATTGAGCTCACTAACTGATGCTTTTGTGTAAACATCTGTGTTAAGGTGAATAAGCATGGCTGTTGCGTATGCCTCTTGATGCATTAGAACCAACCCACTGCCCTTATCTGGTTTCATTGCACGTATTTGGCATATTTTCAAAAGGTTGATTATTTCATATTCTGATATTTTAGTGTTAGTATTGTTGTCAAACTGGCTATCACTAATTTTTTGCAAGTCCCTAAGGTCCATTTCACACATTCTTTCGAATAACCCAAGAGTGGGGTGCAATACAGGGTGAAATACACTAGAAACTCTTCTGGAATTAACTAAAGATGTACTGTTACCTATTAAAACATCCAAATTCAGTTTGCGAACAAACGATTTTAAATCTATAATGATTTTTACTAGGTCCATCATTTTACTAGGAACAAAGGATAGGCCTTTTGAAAAAAAGTCAACCCATTCTTGTTTGATGTTCAGTTCTGTAAAGTTATAAACAATAAAATCGCCATCTGTGCTTTTAAATATTAAGGGATGTGTATTTGGCCTTAATCCATTGATTATTTCCTCCTCTGCCTCCTCCTGTTCCTGGGTGGATATTGTCTCTTGTTCGACTGATGGTTGTTCTGAGGACCATTGGAGTTCCTGTGAAAACCCTGAGTTGACCCATCGGTATTGTTGTTATGGTTGTTGTTGGAACTTCCCTGTTGGTTGTTATTACCCATATTGTTATTTCTATTGCTTTTATTGCTGTTTAATCTTTCACTACGCCTCAGTTGTTGTATTTGTGGCTCATCAGGGATAAGGTCGTTGTTAATTTCATTGTCTATTGGTTCTAAATTATTTTCATTAAGAAGACTGATAGATTGATTAGAAGCATTGAAAGTTCTAGGATGGAAAACTGGAGGCCCAGGATATGCCTTGTTGTTACTGTAATCCGAAACATCCCGCGCTATTTTTTTCTTTTTATTTGTTAACAACTTTGTGATGGTTGCATCTATGCTCGAAAAAATGCGGGCGTATTCATATTTGTATCTTGGAAATTCCTCGTGCGTTTTAATGATGTGTTCCATAATTTCCAAGTCAGCCTTCAAGTCACCAATCTCAGTTTTATAAAAATTAATCAGTCCATTCAGAAATTCTAACCCCTGCCTGTCGAACATTTTCAACAGTTCTTGGTGAAAAAGAGAACTTTCAATTAGACCAGTAGGGTAACGCCATTGGCGTAAACCCTTAGGTATAACTTTTTTCTCTATACACTCTTGTAAGTAAGCAACTTCTAGTTGCAGCTTTCTGCAACGAAAAAGTTTATAATCAAAATCGTTAATAGTAATAGATAAAGCACTTACTGTAGGCTGGCTCTGCTGTTGACTGCCAGTTTGATTCCCAAAAGTAAAAAAAGTGATTGTTGTCCAAAAAGGTAGTAATAGACGGTGAGCAGCTTTCTTGTATTATGGCTTCAACATGGGGTGTGCTCCGCCCTGCTAACTGTCCATTCATCAATTCTAAATTGTTATCAACTTGAACGGTAGATGAAGGAAGTGGAATAGCCACGTTCTAGTTAGATACTACGTTCTGGTTAGGTACTACATTTGGTCCTGCAGTATTCCTTGTATTTTCAATATTGGTAGTCCAACTTTGCCGCTGTAAATTAGCACCATAAGGTACTGGTGCGTCAAGCTTTTGTGTTAGAGCATCAACTCGCCCCAGCAGTACTTGAACAAGTGCTGTTAGATTTCCGATCGAGTTGTCCAGATTGGAAGTGTCCTGGTTAGGAGTGCGTGAGTTGTTCTCATCTTCTTGAAAAAAAAGAACTTGACTACCTGCTCCGGTTTCGTTCGCCATAAATTACACACAAACCACAAAAAAATCACGAACAAACTTGTTAAAACAAAACGCGAAATGAAAACCAATAAGAGCGGTAGAAACCAGGTTTAATTTAGCGATAAAACAAATGAAACGCTTTCGGTAAAGACTGTGCTTCACCTTCATCAGAATGCAAAATACAGGATAAGAAGTTGCACATCTTTTAAAACTATCGCCAAAAAGCAATCAGAGACGTCACTTCCGAAGAAGGCGTATTTACTACTTGACGTTCACAAAACAAAAATGTAAATATTTTGTATAATAAAAAAAATTGCATGGAAATATTTGAAAGTTAATATCTCCTTTTCAAATATATATAATAGATAAAATAGACAAATTTATAATTTATTAATTTTTTGAAGATGTTAACACACCAAACTTTTTGTACACAAGTAAGTTAAAAGACTTTTATGAATTTTTAAGAGACCCACAGTTATTAACTTATTTGAAAGTCTTTTTGTAGTTTTACGATAATGAGGTTTACTAAAACTGTTATAAAACTTCTTTGCTGCTGGATTTAGTATGTAGGGCCATTTAATAGTCTTGTGCTGTTGAAGATTTGTCTATTTTATCTATTATATATATTTGAAAAGGAGATATTAACTTTCAAATATATCCTTGCAATGTTTTTTTATTATACAAAATATTTACATTTTTGTTTTGTGAACGTCAAGTAGTAAATACGCCTTCTTCGGAAGTGACGTCTCTGATTGCTTTTTGGCGATATTTTTAAAAGATGTGTAACTTCTTATCCTGTATTTTGCATTCTGATGAAGGTGAAGCACAGTCTTTACCGAAAGCTGGTTTCTACTGCTCTCATTGGTTTTCATTTCGCGTTTTGTTTTAACAAAATATATATAAATATATGTGTGTGTATATATATATATATATATATATATATATATATATATATATACACACACACACACACACACACACACACACACATACACATATAGATATACAGTGTGTATATGTGGACAAAGGCTCATGAAAAATAGGTACAACTGGCCAAAAGTATGGACATTGATTAAGGTAGAATCTGCGTAGATAATTATGTAACCCCTCACACTCCAGTAGAATTGCGGAATACCAACATTCAAACACAAATCGAGCAACAGACAAAATATTAAAAACAAAATATAACCAGAAGAATAGTATTTTATGTATGTTAACATTTAAATTGCCCGCCCCCATTATTTAAGTCTTTATCCAGATGCCTTGTGTTAGGAAGTGGAGAGGTATGAACCCATTGCCTCTAGAACCATTGCAACATTGTATAAAGCACATATGCATTCCACAAAACCCCAAGTCTGCCATTCATGTTGGGTGCAATTGACTGCACATGTCCCACCATTAAAGTTCTAAATGGCATTCATAAAATAATATAAATCAACAGGAAGGTATATTACTTACACAATTCCCAGCCTTTGTGCAGGGAGAATGGCACCATTATGAATGCTTGTGACCATCACCTTGGCAATGTACAAATTATGTGCAAATGTCATCAAAAAGCAGGAAGTACCAGACATTAACCCAGATTATGGTAGCACAGAAACATTTTAGTAAAGTGCAAAGCACACCAACAATTTTTCCATTCTGGAATTCTAATCTGTTGCATCATCTTGTGATGAGGTTCCAGCATTATGCATTACAAAAGCTGCATGGAAAATTTCTGGGAGTTAGCAGAGTCAGTCAGTTAGCAGATAGGGTTAATGCTATAAACTATTAATCAGCCGCTTCCTGTAGTCAAAGGTACAGGGTTTATTTTCTTTCACCTCCTTTTGCCTAGTGTGTGTCTGTGCCCCATGTTACTCCTGAAAAAGGACACTTTGCCCACCATGCCTAAGTGATTAACAGGGATAAAAAAAAAGTTCTCACTGTGACCTTCCCTTCTCACCATCATTAAAAGCAGCAGAAAGTCCTTGCAAAGTAAACCTTCAGTACAGATCTCTGTATTTATCATTTGGTTTACTAAATGCATAAAGTTCTGTAATCCACTGGAATTAACTGTAGATTATTTTGAGCCACAAATTTGATGCCCTAACTGCTCCTCTTAAAGTTTTGTTTTGCTTTTGTATTATGGTATCATAAATATCTGCTGTACCAGTGAAGTAAAATAACAACATTATGTACCAATGTTATGTCCCCTAATTTTGCAAACTTTTAGCAATGTAATGCACAAGTTACTGTAAAGACAAGTAAAACAAAAAGGCTGCAAATGTTGAGAAATCCATGCATACAGAAGAATTTTGTCAGTAATCGCACAAGTAGCACCTAATTAAGTGCTAGCTGCAGCTTCAGAAGACTACAGTTCAGGGCTGTACTGTACTAGTACAGTTGTACTTCCTACTGAACTTCACTTCCTGTTAAAGAACAGTATTACTGCGAAATTCAGTTGTCATAATGTATTTTGCGATTCCTTAAAAGTATTGCAACATGTGTAGGATACCTTATTGTTACAGTATGGTCTGAACAGGTTATCTTTGCAATAATAGATACTTACCTTGAGGTCAAGGGAGAGGAGAAAGTAAATTTCCTCATCCTGTGGTGTCTGTGTCAGCCACTCAGTCTCAACTGTGCTGCACTGCTGCATAAGTTGCTCTACACTATCTGCTCCCACTTCTGTTCTCTTCCCGAGAATCCCGAAATGAGTTTCACATTTATAGGTTCATAGGTTCATACTAGGCTATCTGCCCTGGTGCAGTTATAAGCCTAGCCCGATTCTGTATGGCTTACGCCACCCCTTGATTTGAGTATACTGTGCCCTTTTTAAGGTTTAGTTTACTGTGCCTCTGTCTAATAGTGACATGGGAGTAATCCCTGGGACAAACGTACGATCCCCCATCCACCTATCGAGATTCTTCTTGAAGAGATTCAGTGAGGTGCTCTGCCTCACATGAACTGGAATTCTATTCCAGAGCGAAGGGAGCCTCTGGGTTATGAACCTGTTCCTCCAGCAAGTTCTATTTATTTCTGTGCTGAGGTTCAAGTCCCTCGAGCGTGTGGCTCTAAGGGATTTAGATTTACTGAGGTGGAGCATGTCCATTAATTCTGGATTTGACATAGCTTTGTATGTCAGGCATAGATCGCCTTGAAGTAGGCGGTATGCAACTGAGTAGAGCTGGAGTTTTTTTAACCGAGCAGCATATGGCATCTGTTTGAGACCCTTGATCCTCTTGGTGAGATACTTTTGGGGTCTTTCTAATTGCTGCAGGTGTAGGGTAAGGTACATCCCAAAAGGGGCATTGTATTCTATGATGGGCCTGATGAGGGATGAATAAAGGCACGATTACCTCTCTTGATCTAGATGTGAAACCCTTTGTGATGAGGTGGGCTATGTAGAAGGTCTTTCTAACCACTTTGGCAATGTGGTTTTCAAAGGAGAGATTGCTATCAACTTGGGTCCCCAGGTCCCTAATAACTTTCTCTGTACTTAATGGGTTTCCACCTATGTGGTAATTTGTGGGCACATTGTTTTTGTCAAAGGGTATGACTATACATTTTTGGCATTTAGCTTTAAACCATGGTGCTGGCACCAGTTATCTGTCTCTGTGAGACCTTTTGAAGGATGTTTGTGTCAGCTGGAGAGTTGATTATGGCCCAGTTTGCAGTCGTGCGAACTTGGTGAGCCATAGTCCTCCCACGCTTGCCTGTACCTCGGAAAAGTATATACCGAACAAGAGTGGTCCCAGGACAGAACCCTGTGGGATGCCACTTGTGACCGGTTTCGAGTCTGACATGGCTCCAGCAACTCTCACTCTGTGGGTTCTGTCTTTGAGCCAGTTTGCGACCCATCTTGTGACATAAGGGTTTATATTTAAGCTGGATAGCTTATCTATGATGCCCAAGTGGGGTATTGTGTCAAATGCCTTTGCAAGGTTCAGATGGGCTGTGTGGACTACCTTCCCTTCATCTATGGCTTTGGTGACTGTTTCGAAGAAGTCAACCAGGTTCAAAAGGCAGGATCTGCCCTTGACAAAGCCGAACTGGGTAGGATCTAGTGTCTGTAGGTCCCCAATGTCTTTGTTTATGAGCTCCATGATGATCCTGATCCTGTCCATAGCCTTGCAGACTAAGCTAGTCAGGCTTATGGGGCGATAGTTTCTAGGGTCCGTAGAGGCTCCACCTTTGTGGAGTGGGACCACTGTTGCTGTACGCCATTCTGTGGGCACATATCCTGTAGTGAGGCTGAGATTGTATAGCTGTTTTATTTGAGGGATTAGCTCCTCTTGAAGTTCATGTAGGATGCAACCTGGGACGTCATCTGGTCCCATGGAAGCAGTATTTTTTGCTTTGGAGAGGGCAGCCTTCACCTGAGCATCGGAGATGTTTGGGAGGCAGCCCTCTGCCGGGATAGATAATTGCTCTTTTGGGGGGGGGAGACGTTTGCACTGAACCTGTCTGCCAGGATATTGGCGATGTCTGTGGGTTCAGTGTATTTTTTGTAGTTTAGAATCCACTCAGAACAAGTCTGGGAGTTGCATCCCAGGTTTCTAACATAACTGAAAAAAGCCTTATGATTGTCTTTGGTGTCCTGTGCAATTTTTCTCTCGAAGCTGGCCTTGGAGGATTTTATGAGGGATCGTAATTTTTTGCTAGTACTGATCAGAGATGCCTTCCCTATTGGGGATTTTGCTCTATCATGTAGTAGCTTCCTCCTCCTGTTGTACAGTATATTTATGGCAGGGGTCCACCAGACTGGACGCCTGCCTTTGGATGATTGGGTCTTGGTTTTGTTTGGGATAGCATGATCCATGCATTCCTGGAGATGTCCGTAGAATGCGTTTATATAGGATTCTGCAGTTTGGGCCGTAGTTTTCACTGGCCCTGGGGCCTTGAAGGATTCCACTTCGGTTTTGAGAAGTGAGAAGTTCGCTTTTGAGAAGTTTTTCACTGTGGTTTTCTGGGCTGGGGGTGGGGTCGGGATGTGGCCATCCAGTGAAATTAATTTATGGTCTGATCTTACCAATGAGGGATATACTTCTGGTGTGGAGCAGAGAGTCCCCATGTTGGTAATGATCAGGTCTAGTATGTTGTCCCCTCTTGTGGGAGTGGTGACTAGTTGTTCCATAGCATTTGAGTTTATAATTTCCAGGAACCTTTAGGCTAATGTGCTGGGGCTTGAGTAGTGCTCCCAGTCAATGTTTGGGTCGTTGAAGTCGCCCAATATAATGGTGTTCGGAGAGATCTTCATGTTCTCCAATGTTTTCAGGAAAGCAGAGTGGGATTCCTGACTTTGAGAGAGTGGTCTGTAGGATGCTATAAACTGAAAAGCAGTCTTGCCCACTGTTAGTTGCACATGGATGGTCTCCGATACTTCGTGCAATGCCACTAACCTGGAGGTGTGGATATCCTTGATAAATATGGAAACTCCCCCTCCTTTTGTGGTTCGGGCCGGGTTTTGGGGCCGAAAAGCATGATATGAGGTATAGCTTGGTAGTGCTGGGGTGCTCTCTGGAGCCATAAACCAGGTTTCTGTCACTGCACAGATATCGATGTTCTCCATACTGAGGAGAGCTTCGAGTGCATGCATCTTGAGGTTAAGACTTCTGGTGTTTAGCAGCATTACCCTTAGTTTCTTGTTCCTTGTGCTGTTTATGGGGGTGGGTTTGACTTTTGAGCCTTGCCTAAAAAAGGCACTATGGGGTGGCAACAGCCTTTGCCAATATCCGAAAGCCCAGTGGTAACAGGTGCAAGCCGTCCCTAGCGAAGCTACGCGGCTTGTCGAGCATGTCATCCCAGGCTGACCGACACTGGATCCCCTTTGAATGACACCAAAATTTTAGCCAATTGTAAAAATCGATCATTTTGTCTTTGTACTGTGGCATCATTCTTGGTGAGGGTAAGATACTGCTCAAGGTCAGGGTCATACCAGCCTGGGCTACATGATCAGAGAGCTCCTCTATGTCTCTTTTCATGTAGTCCAGGGAGGTGCGTCTCAGGTCATTCACACCAGCATGTACAATGACTGACTCATACTTGTATTTGCTTTGGAGTGACCTGAGTGCTTGCGTTGTGTCTCCTCTTTTAATTTACAGATTTTACGGCTTAATCCAATCCAGTCTATGTCCACCAGAATAGTCCTTGTGCCTCAGGCTTGTTCTTTTTATGAGTACATGTTGGCGAAGTCCCATTAATGCTATGTCCTCTTTAGCTGGCTGCAGCAAGTTATGTGTAGACTGTGGCTGACCACAAACAACTTTTTTTTTTTTAAATCTCTCTGACTCCGAGAAGTCTCCGACAGACAGTCAGGTACTGTTGCGACACTGGTGTCATCACGCATGCCCCTGCATGTTCATGAAATTGCAGAGTACTCTGGCAATGCGTGATGACATCAGTAGTAAATACAAAAAATTTGGATTTGAAGGGGCCACACGGGAATTTGTGGCACCCCATTGTTTGCCATCAAAACCGGGGAATACCAATGAATCTCGTACAGTTGAGTGGTATGGTAGCTAACAGTTGTTTCTCTCCATTTTTTTGTACCTTGTTACCTATTTCCTATGAGTGTCAGACAAACCTTCAGGGTTTAAGAAGTGCCTGGCCTCTGCCCACAAATTTCCAAATTCTGATGCACACAATAAATGTGTCTGTTGTCTAGGCCCCTCACATTTGGACACTTCTTGCTCCTTTTGTGAAGCCTTCTACCAACAGGCCATTGTGGAGTGACAAAGCAAAATAATTTTGAAAGCGCTTCTTCCAGTCCTTGCGGGAAAGAAAAACCCTTCAGTTCCTGCAAAACCTTTCTCTCCTCTTTTAAAGAAACCAGCTGAAAAACCTGAGAAGAAAGACTGAGAAAGAGAGAGCGATAAAACCTCAAGGTAGAGGCCTCTGGACTGTACATCTTGTTTGGATCCAGCTTCTAAAATTGCAAAACTTTCAGAGCAAGTGTATTTGTTTGTTCTGATACTCGTCATGCCCAACATACCTCTTGAGGGCCATTCAACAAGTACCAGAGCAAGAGCAGGGACAAGGATTTTACTCAAGACTGTTCTTGGTACCCAGAAAGGACAAGGCCTGGAGGCCAATACTGGATCTATCTATTTTGAACACATTCCTGGATGTACCAAAATTCAAGATGTTGATTTTGCAGCAACTTCTGCCCGTGCTGGGCAAGAACGCTTGGCTTGTGACTTTGGACCTAAAAGAGGCATACCTGCATGTCCCAATCGGATAAATATGCAGAAGATACCCCAGAGGCAAGACTGGCTCAATGCATTATCAATTCTCTGCACTGCCCTTTGGCTTGTCTACTGCGCCCAGGGTCTTTACAAAGTGCCTGGCACCAGTAATTGCATTCTGCACACAGAGGAATACAAATATACCCTTACTTGGACGACTGTCTAATTCAAACAGAGAACAAGGACATTCTTCTACAGCATCTGGCATTTGTGAAAAGACTTCTAACATGCCTAGGGTACACAGTCAACGAAAAGAAATCAAAATTCGTACCCTCTCAAGAGATAATATTCCTGGGTGCAAGCTTAAATACAACTGACCAGATGGCTTATCTCATGCCAGACAAACAAAGGCAACTGTCTACCTATTTCAGAATGTTGGCAACAAAGGCCCAGTTATCTGTAGGAAAAATTCTGCAGGCTTTGGGCTTCATGGCATCCTGCATCCTACTAATTCCATATGCAAGACTGCATATAAGGAAACTTCAGTGGTACCTAAGGACTCAACATTGCCACAGCCTGGAAACTATAATTACCCATTCCCTGCCTGCAACAGGAGTTTCGATGGTGGGCAAAGGCTTGTCACCAAAACAAGGGACAGCCATTCACATTACCCCGCCAGGCAGACACTAACAACGGATTCATCAGATTATGCCTGGGGGGCCCACATGGCAGGAAGATGCATTCAGGGCACATGGACCTCAAACCAAATTCATCTACTTATCAATCAAAAAGAGATGCTAGCAGTTCAAAATGCCCTGACTGCCTTCAAGGACCTACTTCATTCAGGATAACTACTGATAAAGACAGACAACACCATGGTCATGTTGTATATAAACAAGCAGAGGGGCACACATTCTTACCCCCTTTGCCAACTAGCCATGAATTTGTGGGACACAGCATTGACTTACCAAGTACATCTGCAGGCACAATTCCTGTCAGGAAGGAAAAATACTCTGGCAGATGAACTAAGCAGAAACCTCATGGATCCTCATGAGTGGCACCGGGATCCACAAGTTTTCAGCATGATAACAAGGAAATGGGGATGCCCAGACATATATCTATTTGCCTCCCCTCAGAACTACCAACTAAAAAGATTCTGCACAAAGACTTATCACAGACAAGCATGGAAAGTGGACGCCCTATCAGTATATGCATTTCCCCCTCTGCCTCTCCTCTCCAAGGTACTCCTAAAGGTCAGACAGGAGAAGCCAAAGATGATTCTAATTGCCCCAGACTGGCCCTGCCAGTACTGGTATCCAATATTAAGGAGCTTGTCTCAATGCCCAGCTTGGACCTTACCTCATCTATTGTCCCAGCAAAACAGTCAGATCATGCACAGCCAACTCAGAACTTTAAACCTGACAACATGGCGAATAATGTAGTCATACAAAACCTTTTAGTAAAGCTGTGATGGATGTCATTTTGGAAGCCAGAAGGCCTAGTACTAGAAACTCTTATGCTGGAAAATGGAAGAGATTCTGTGCTTGGAACCAGGCACAAGGAACTGATACAGCTGTGCCAAATATTCCTCAGATTTTGCAATACTTAACTGAGATGCTGGACAAAGGCTTATCTTTTTCATCTATTAAAATTCATGCCTCTGCCATTTCGGCTCATTACAATGTAGAGCCACCAATCTTTTCTCATCCCTTATTAAAGCAGTACCTCAGAGGAGCCAAAAATTTAAGACCACCAAGGAGGTCGCCAATGCCTGCATGGGACCTCAACTATGTCTTGGAAAAACTCACCCTGCCTGTTTTTGAGCCAGCTGCTACTGCTGATATAAAGTTTTATCTTGGAAAACAGCTCTGCTCCTAGCAATAACTTCTGGAAGATGAGTTTCAGAGCTACAGGCACTCATGGCTGTGGAACCTTTTATCATTTTTTACCCAGACAGGGTCTCTCTGAGGACAAACCCAACATTTATGCCTAAGGTAGTGTCCACTGTGGCTCTCAACCAAACTATTCACCTGCCAACCTTTTATCCAAATCCACAGAACAAGGGGGAGAGAATTCTGCATTCTTTGGACGTACACAGACAGCTTAGATTCTACTTGGACAGAACCAAAGTTTTCACAAAGACAGAACAATTACTAGTGACATAGCCTTTCCTTGTGATCCTGCAGTATATCTCAAAGCAGACTATTTCAAAGTGGATGGGCCACTGCATTCGTTTCTGCTATGTACACCATGACAAGACAGTACCTAAGGGCATGTGGCCACACTCAACCAGAACTGCAGTCACTTCAGCAGCCTTTCTCAGGGGAGTACTTACCAAGGACATTTTTAGAGGCTGCTACTTGGAGTTCAGTGCACACCTTTACAAAGCACTATCATCTGCCATTCTACTCTAAATCCAGGGCAGGCATTGCCATTGCAGATCTGCAGGGCCTCATAGCCGCTCCTAATGCTGCTTAGCTCTAGCCGCGCAACCTTAGCTTTGGGACTCTACCCAAATGTAATGACTGCAACAGTGAAACATGAAGAACATAGTACAGTTGTGTACACTTACCATAAATGTAAATGTTCGAGTGTATTCACTGTTGCAGTCCAGGTTACCCACCCACCATCCCCCTTTTCTCCTGATGGAACCCATGTGGTGTATTTGCTTATAGATAAAGGTAAATTTTATATTGGTGCATGTAATTATACATATCTAAATTTTGGCAACCCTTTTGGGGACACCTGACATCTGGGGCAAGTAAAACTAAAGAAAATTGCGTCGGCTGCTTCTTTTATACCCCTCGACCTGACGTCAGGGAAGGGGCGATAGCAGCTGACGCAGGACCCATGACTTTGGAATTCAGGCCAGCTGAGGGCAACCTGCCAGCAGGATTACCCAAATGTAATGACTGCAACAGTGAATACACTCTAACATCTACATTTATGATAAGTGTACACAACTGTACTTTTTCCAGAACCCAGTGAGGAGCTAAGAAGCTGTGGTTCCGGATGTCAGTCTTCCTTCCAGGATGCTCCTGATGATTCCTCTTCCCAGAGACAAGGAGAGAGGTTTCAGTGGCAGGTGTCGCCTTAGATGCAGGGTGGGTCTGCAAAATCATGGCTCCAGGGAACCCTTTTCTGAGCAGTCCTTTCATCGCTCCTGAAGCATTGCCTGACTGCCCTAACCTGGAGGCCATCTTGGACAGTTTTTCCCTTCACCCACTAGCCTGGACAAGCATCACCTCCGATCATTTGGCATTAAACACCATTTCCAGATGTTATTTAATTCCCTTTTTCAACCCCTTCCTATATGAGAGTATCTCCTGTAAACAACACCCCACTAGAGGGAGTTGGTCTTCAAGGAAGTTGTACAACTTCTCCAAAAAAGAGCCTCTAAGAGGTCCCAACATGACAAAGAGGATCCAGAACTTACTCTCGCTTCTTTTTAGTGCAAAAATGACTGGGGACCTGTGTTCTGTTGTGGACCTCAGCGAGTTAAATCCATCAGTCAAGAAGTCCAAGTTCCAGATGGTCACTGTACAATCCGTTCTGCCCGTCTTACGCAAGGGCAGCTGGATGTGCTCAGTGGATCCCTAGGGTGCTTACTATCACATCAAGATAGATAGGCACTCAAGGAGACACCTTCACTTCCAATTAGGGGCCATTCATCACCAGTTCAGAGCCCTGCCCTTTGGACTCACCACAGCCCACTGGGTGTTTACCAAATGTATGGCAGTGGTGGCGGCTTGCCTGAGGCTACAGGGATTCCAGGTGTTTCCATACCTCGACCATTGGATCCTTATGGCACCCACGAGGCATTGATTTTCACAAGCCATCCAATATGTCCTCCTCCTGTTCAGCACCAATTGGGGATTACAGTGAACCTCTCTAAGTCCAGTCTGGTCCCAACAGAAAAATTAGAGTTTGTAGGAGTCCAGGTAGATTCTGTTTCAGAAATTGCAGCATTACCTCTTTTCAGAGTATAGATGATCTGGGAGCAGGTCATTCAAGTCTTAAATATTCTTCCAGTCCACTTGGTTCTTCCAACCCTAGGATTCATGGCCGTGGCTATTCAGCTTGTGCCACTAGCAAGTTACCATATGCAGGTTTTACAGTGGACCCTGGCGGTTCAATAGTCCATTCTGTCTCAACCTGTGTTCATGTCCATAAAATTGATGCCTGTGTGCAGATGGCACCTTCTTTGGTGGCTTCAGTCTCAGGATTTCATTTTTGGGCAGGCCCTTTTCACTCCCTCCACCCAAGGCCACGGTGACTACAGATGCTTCTCTGTTGGGGTGGGGGTGGGGGGGCATTTCCAGGGGAGAACAGTTCAAGGCACGTGGTCTCCCATGGAGATCAAATTGCACATAAACGTCCTAAAGATGAGCAGTTCTCCTAGCATTGCAAGCCTTTCAGGATTGCCTCTGTTTGGGGATGATTTCAGTTCAGTTGGACAGTGGTCTGGTATATCAACAAATGGGGAGGAGGGACACTACCTTATCTGTTGTGCAGAGAGCCTAAGCGCATGTGGGAATGGGTGATGACCTCTAGGTGCATTCTTCTTGCAACACATATACCTGGGGACTCCAACGTGTTGGTCGACAAACTCAGTATAACCGTGTTGCATCTTCATGAGTGGTCCCTTAATCTGACTGTGGCAAAGCAGATTTTTGATCATTGGGGTCAACTATGCTGCGACCTGTTTGCCTCCCCAACCAGCAAGAAATGCAGCATGTACTTTGCCCTGATCCCCCCCACCCGGGGAGTCATCGCGAGATGCTGTAGTCCACAATTGGCCTCCGGGTCTCCTCTATGCTTACCGTCCTATCCTTCTTATCCCCAAAGTTTTGCAGACAGCGTGATGCCTGAGGACATCCCCGATCCTCATTGTCCCCTTCTGGCCTAGTCAGCGTGATACCTGAGTACATCCCTGATCCTCATTGTCTCCTTCTGGCCTAGTCAGCCGTGGTTTCCCTTCCTAAGATCTCACCTGAAGTATTTCCCTTGGATACTGGATCCCCTTCAGAGTCTGATCTCCCATCATTCGGGGCTCCCTCTTCCCAATCTTTGGACCTTTCATCTAACCACATGGTTTCTCCAATTCCTGTAATTTTGAAACTGTCCAGGCTAGCTTCCCCCATCAAGAATATTATCCTAGCCCTTCACAAACCTTCCACCAGAAATGTTTATAGTAGCAAATGGAAAAGGTTTTCTGTCTGGACCCCTTTTCTGCTTCTGTGCCTGATATTCTCTTGTTCTTGTCCTCACTTTTTCAGGAAGGGGAAAGTTTTTCTACTGTTAAGCTTCAGTTGGCTACAATTTCCAATTTTCATGAGAATCGTGAACATACGATGTTTTTCATGTTTCACTGTTGCAGTCATTACACTTGGGTTATCCTGCTGGCAGGCTACCCGCAGTCGGCCTGAATTCCAAAGTCTAGGTCCAGCGTCGGTTGCTGTCTCCTCTTCCCTGATGTCAGAGCGCCAGGGGTATAAAAGATGCAGCCGACGCCATTTTCTTCAGTCTTTCTTGCCGCGCGGTGCCAGAAGCATAAGCAGTTCGCAAGTGCCAGTCTGCCGACTCCTGAGATTTTCGTGTTCGAATTTCAGATCCAAAGTCTTCATCAAAAGCTAAGTACCCCGTTGGGGGAAACTTTTTTCTTGCTTCAGACCGATGTCAGAAAAAGTTAATTGTATTTCTTGTGGGAAGCAAATACCTCATAAGGGCTTTCATTCTTACTGTATTCCTTGCCTAGGCCTTGACCACGACGTTGTTAGTTGTTGGTTTTGTGATAGATTTGAAGCACCCTCCAAGAGGAAAAAACGCTGAGAGAAGAAGGGAGCCACTTTTGAGATTTTAAGTATTTTTTCTCTGTTTATTTGCTAAGTTTTTCTGCATAGCTGCCTAGCTTGAGCATTTTCTGGCTTGTTAAACTTGATTTCTGTATTAGTAGCTGTATTTAGAGCACAACCAAAAGCTGTTTGCTGAATTTCCTGTTTGCACTTAATTTTAAATCGTTTTTTTCTTAAAACTTGCATATTTTCTGTCCTTGACCTAGCACTCTTGTGTGGGGTCATTTACTGCACTGTTATAACTTGATATTACTTGTGAACCTCTGCTATCTCTGTAAAAAACAAAACAAAAAAAATCTTGCTTTTTCCCACTTTTCTGAGAGTTAAAAGTTCAGTTACAGGCTTGCTGTTCCTGAACTGTTTGAAAGTTTCTGTGAGGCCATTTTTGCTTGGGCTGGAGGAGGGTCTCTGTTGATCAGTGGCAGTGACTAACATTGAGCAGCTTCCTGCCCCTAGAGGTGGTTACTGACTTGAAACTGTAGTTTTATTGGCCACCGGGGGTCATTTCCATAACTCCTTCATCTTCCTCTCTTAAAACCTAGTTGCCTCGTGGTTTGGGCGTCTTTTCAGGCTTGTTGGCTGTTGGTGAAGCACCCTCCAAGAGGAAAAGCTGAGAGAAGAAGGGAGCCACTTTTGAGATTTTAAGTATTTTTTCTCTGTTTATTTGCTAAGTTTTTCTGCATAGCTGCCTAGCTTGAGCATTTTCTGGCTTGTAAAACTTGATTTCTGTATTAGTAGCTATATTTAGAGCACAACCAAAAGCTGTTTGCTGAATTTCCTGTTTGCACTTAATTTTAAATCGTTTTTTTCTTAAAACTTGCATATTTTCTGTCCTTGACCTAGCACTCTTGTGTGGGGTCATTTACTGCACTGTTATAACTTGATATTACTTGTGAATCTCTGCTATCTCTGTAAAAAAACAAACAAAAAAAAAAAATCTTGCTTTTTTCCCACTTTTCTGAGAGTTAAAAAAGTTCAGTTACAGGCTTGCTGTTCCTGAACTGTTTGAAAGTTTCTGTGAGGCCATTTTTGCTTGGGCTGAAGGAGGGTCTCTCTGTTGATCAGTGGCAGTGACTAACATTGAGCAGCTTCCCCGCCCCCCCCGTAGAGGTGGTTACTGACTTGAAACTGTAGTTTTATTTTCCCTTTTGGGTCTATTCCTGCTTCTTTCCAACCCCTGCTATCAAGCATGCTTTAACATGCTTTAGCGCGGAGTTGCCACTAGAGCAGCATCGGGCAGCGCCGGTTAAACAAGGTTAAACTCTTTCTGGCTCCAGAAAGTCTGTTCTTCAATTTTACCCTTAGAACTGCTCTGTTAGGAACCTAAACAGTTTACACCTACACTAAAAAGTGCAGCACTTGTTCCAAATAGCTTTTTCTTCTCAAAAAGCGCAGCACTTGTCGGCATATCCCTTGTCTTATAAGCATTCTCTTTGCAGGTCAAGCACTCCTATATTATACAAATTTCTCACTAGCAAAACCCCCCAGGAGTGCCCACTTCCCTGCTAAGCCCACTACTTTTCTGTCTCATACCAACTCATAATTCTTTCTAGCATGTCGAAGGGTCAGATGCTGGCGTCCTCTCCTGCCCAGTTGGTGAATCTGGGAATTCTGAGACAATGTTACAATTGCCTCATGTACATGGACAATCCTCTCCTCCTCCCACGTAACACTAACACTTATGAGAGATGCAGCTATTTAGCCAGACTGGAGGCTGAGCTCTCTCAACTCAGGACTGGCAAGACCAGGCAGGAGGAGAAGGCAACTACACACACCACAATACCAGTCTCACATAACTCAACCACACCACTGAATCAAACACATAAACACACTAAGACATACTCGGAGGCTCTGAGTAAAAATTTACCTAACAGCAGAGGCCTCCAAAGCAGACACCCAAGCAACTGCAAACTCAATACACCACACAAACAACACATAAACAACAAAATCAGTGTGCAAAGCAGTCACTGCCCTTAAGGCCAAATACAACACCAAACATACTTGTCATAGGTGACTCCATAGTCAGACAAACTGACGTCCCGCTCACCAGACTGAGTAAGGAGAAGGTCACAGTAAGCTGCCTGTCGGGCGCTAGAATCCGCCACATAACACAAGCACTCAGGTCTCTCAACAGCAGGTACAAGTACGACTCGGTCATTGTCCACGCTGGTGTCAATGACCTGAGATGTACCTCCTTGGACTACATGAAAAGAGACATTGAGGAGCTCTCTGATTATGTAGCCCAGGCAGGTATGACCCTGACCTTGAGCAGTATCCTACCTTCACCTAGAATGACGCCACAATACAGTGATAAGATGATCAGCTTTAATAATTGGCTTAAATTCTGGTGTCATTCAAAGGGGATCCAATGTCTGTCTGCCTGGGATGACATGCTGGACAAGCCACGCTGCTTCGCAAGGGACGGCTTGCACCTGTCACCCTAGGCTTCGGATATTGGCAAAGGCTCTTGCCACCCCCATAGTGCCTTTTTTAGGCAAGGCTCAAATTCTAAACCTACCACCCTAGAACACAAAAAAGTAAAAAAACTAAGGGTAATGCTGCTCAATGCCAGAAGTCTCAATCTCAAGATGCACGCACTCGAGGCCCTTCTCAGTATGGAGAACATCGATGTCTGTGCTGTGACAGAAACCTGGTTCAAGGCTCCTGAGAGCACACCAGCACTAGCAGGTTTCACCTCATATCATGCGTTCCGCCCCCAAAATCCGGACAACACCAAGAAAGGAGGGGGGGGTGTCCATATTCATAAAGGACACCCACACCTCAAGGTTGGTGGCAACGCACAATGCATCGGAGACCATCCAGGTGCAATTAACCATAGGCAAGACTGCTCTGCAATTTGTAGCATGTTACAGGCCACCCTCTCAAACTCAGGAACCTCACATGGCCTTCCTGAAAACAATGGAGGGATAAATGTATCTCCAAACACCATCATACTAGGTGACTTCAACTACCCTAATATAGACTGGGAACACTACTCAAGCCCAAACACTCTAGCCCAAAGGTTCCTGGAGTTCATAAACTCAAATGCCATGGAACAACTAGTCACCATCCCCACAAGAGGAGAAAACGTACTTGATCTCATCATCACGAACATGGGATCACAATGTTCAACACCGAAGTATACCCCTCACTGGTGAGATCAGATCATAAACTAATCTCGCTGGAGGTCCTCATCCGCCCCACCTGAAATAAAAAGACCACAGTGAAAAACTTCTCAAAAGCCGACTTCACACTTCTAAAACTAGTGTGGTCTCCTTTAAGGCCCCTGAGCCAGTGGTAAACATTACTCAAACCGCTGAATCACTTACAAATGCCTTCTACCAGCACCTACAGGACTGCATGGATCAGGCAATCCCAAACAAAACTAAGACTCTTTGTACCAAAGGCAAGCGTCCAGTCTGGTGGACCCCAGCCATAAACAAGCTCTACAACAAAAGGAGGAAGCTACTACAAGATAGAGCAAAATCCTTGAAAGGTAAGACACCTTTGATCATTATAAGTAAAAACTAAGAGCTCTCATAAAATCATCCAAGGCAAATTTTGAGAGAAAAATCGCCAAGGACTCAAAAGACAATCATAAGGCCTTCTTTAGCTATGTTAGAAACCTAGGAGGAAACTCCCAGATATGCTCAGAATTAGTTCAAAATGATGGGAAGATTACTGAACCTACACACATTGCCAACATACTGGCTGACAGGTTCAGTGCAAACTTCTCCCCCCCCAAAGGAGAGATATCTATACCAGAGGATTGTAGCCCCCAAACATCTCCAACGCCCAGGTGAGAACTGCTCTCTCCAAAGCAAAAACACAGCATCCATGGGACGGATGGTGTCCCCGGCTGTGTGCTCCACGAACTCAATGAGGAATTAAACCCGCAATTAGGACAGCTGTTTAATCTTAGCCTCACCTCAGGATACGTACCCAAGGAGTGGCGCCGCGACTGTGGTCCCACTTCACAAGGCGGTGCCTCCACCGACCCTGGAAATTACCGTCCCATTAGCTTGACAAGCCTTATCTGCAAAGCCATGGAGAGGATCATAATGGAACTCATAAATAAAGACATAGGGAACTTGCAGACTTTGGATCCAACCCAGTTTGGCTTTGTCAAAGGCAGATCATGCCTTTTAAACTTGGTTGACTTTTTGGAGACAGTCACCAAGGCCATTGATGAGGGAAAGGCAGTCCATACAGTCTACCTTGACCTGGCAAAGGCCTTCGACACAATACCCCACTCAGGTATCATCGAAAAACTCATCAGCTTGAATGTAAACCCATACATCACAAGATGGGTTGCAAACTGGCTAAGTGACAGAACCCACAGGGTCAGAGTTGCTGGAGCCATGTCAGACTCAAAGCCTGTCACAAGTGGTGTCCCACAGGGCTCAGTCCTGGGTCCACTCTTGTTCGCATCTACTTTTCTGAAGTACAAGCAAACACAGGAGGGTTATGGCTGACAAAGTTTGCAGATGACTGCAAACTGGGCGCCATAGTCGAAAACACATCTGACACAGATATCCTTCAGAAGGGCTTCACAGAAATGGATAACTGGTGCCAGAGCCATGGCCTAAAATTAAATGCCAAGAAATGCATAGTCATACCCTTCGGGAAAAACAAGGTTACCCCTAGCTACCATATAGGTGGCAATCCACTGAGCACAGAAGAAGTCATCAGGGATCTGGGGACCCAGGTTGACAGTAGCCTTTCGTTTGACACTCATGTTGCTAAAGTAGTTAGGAAAACCTTCTACATTGCCCACCTGATCATGAAGGGATTCACATCTAGATCAAGGGAGGTCATCGTCCCCTGTACTCATCACTCATTAGACCTATGATTGAGTACAATGCCCCATTCGGAATGTATCTGACCCGACACCTGCAGCAGCTGGAAAGGCCTCAAAAGTTCCTCACCAAAAGGATAAAGGGTCTCAAAAATATGTCTTATGCTGCCCGACTGAAAGAACTCCAGCTCTATTCAGTCTCATACCGCTTGCTCAGAGGTGACCTGTGCCTGACATATAAGGCCATGTCAAACCCTGATTTGATGAATATGCTCCACCTCAAAAAATCTAGATCCCTCAGAACCACAAGAGCGGGAGACTTAAACCTTGACACGGTTATTAATAGAACGTGCTGGAGGGACAGATTCATCACCCAGAGACTCCCTATGCTGTGGAACAAAATCCCGGTACATGTGAGGCAGAGCACCTCGCTGGCCTTGTTCAAGAGGAATCTTGACCAATGGATGGGGGATCGCAGATATACCCCCGGGATTACTTCAGTGTCACTGCTTGACAGAGGCACAGCAAAATAATAGGCATAGTTTTATTCAAACTAAAGGGGTGGCGAAAGCCAAATAACTATGGGCTAGGCTTATAAATGCCCTTGGGCAGATAGCCTAGTATGAACCTATGAACGCACTATTAAGTGTTGTTAAGATTTTGCATTACACTATTTTGGCAGAAGATTTAATTATACGATGTCGTCGGATAGCCATCCGACTACCGGAATTCACAAGAAACGCAAAGAAAAGGACAAGCATCCGAGGTACAAAACCGACGAGACTTCTAAGCCAGTCGCCGGTTCGCCGGTTCTCAGTGAGGCGCCTTTGCAGCCCCTGACTCCCGCTACTTTAGATCCGCAGGCCACTACAGACTCCCACGTGGAGTCGAGTAGGCCGCTGGAAGCTCAAGGTATTGGACCTTCGGAGACTATTCCCTCAGATGGGTCCGGAGCCGCTGAGCAGGCATCGGCTTCTGAGGGTGTTTTCAGACCTACTCAATTATACATTGAAATGACTTCAGCTTCAAAGGCAAAGACTAAAGCACCTTTAAAGATGAAGAAACAAGTACAGCAGCCTCATGGACAGGCCTCCATGCCCAAAAAACAGATGCTCAAAATGGCCGAAGACCTAATTACTTTGATCAGGGGTTCCCATCCCCCACCTAATAAAAGGCCTAGGCAAGAGACAGAATATGAATCTTCAGATCAGGTTTCCATTTCATCCAATTCGTCTTCTGATCAGGAATACTCTCTTCCTCCCTATGACGATTCTGATGCTGAAGAATCTATCCCTTCAGCCTCTCCTCCTGAGGATTACTCTTTTGGGGAAACCTTGCATACCATGAGGGAGCATTTTCACTGGGAGAGCCAAGATTTTTCAGAATCTAAGAAAAGGCTCAGAGACTTCCTTTTACTACCACAACACAGGCACCTAACTATTCCACCTGTGTTGGACATTGTAGATGATGTATTTTCAGAGACCAGTCTGACCCCTGACTCCTTACCTACAGCTCCTGTTAAGCCGGACAGGTACTACAGGGTTCCTGACTCTCATAAATTCCTTTTCAAAAACCCTGCTGCTGACCTAGAAACAATCTCTCCGGGCCCAAGGGGTCAAGGCTTCCACTGCAAAAAACCTTACCCCCTCAGACAGGGATTCTAGGGCATTGGACAGATGGGGAAAAAAGATTTACACTTCTGCTACCTTGGCTATAAGAGCTTTAAATTTTCAGTATCATATGCTCAAATATCAGCAATATATTATGTCACTGCTTAAACAGAAAATGTTGATAAATTCTGAATGTGCAGAATACAAAGAAATGCAGGATTTATTGCATGCAGCTGAACAAGTTGGAAAACATACTTTGCAATGTGGTTTTGATTCTTTGGAGGCCTCCTGCAGGGCCGCTGTTACGGGTCCTGTCATCAGGAGGCATGCTTGGTTAAAGGAACAAAATCTGCCTGATCATGTCAAAGCAAAATTATTAGATGCTCCATTACAGCATGATACCTTGTTTGGTATTAAAGCAGAAGAGGTGTTAAAGAAAATGGAGGACAAAGCTAAAGCTATGCAAACGGTTAAGGATTTCTTACAGGTACAGCCACCTAGATTTAGCAGACACTGGCCTACAAAGAATTGGTCCTTTCCAGTGTCAGACAGACCACAAAGGGGCAGATACAGATGCCCAAGAGGCAGATCCCAACCCCAAGGTTCATACAGGTCTAAACAATGGGGTGCTTCTACCTCCAAAAGTGAAGAAGACAAATCACAGCCATACAAGAAACAGTCCCAATGACTTTCCCCTGCCTGCACCAAGCACTTCTCTTCTGGCAGCACCTTTAGGGGGAAAACTAGCACTTTTTTTCTCAAAATTGGCACATTGTAACCCAGGACAAACTGGTCCTAGACAATAGTGTCACAAGGCTACAAGTTTCACTTCCATACCCTGCCAAAAACAAATGGTTGGCCAGACATGCCAAAACATCAATGGGCAGAGGCAAAAAAGCAAGTCTCATCCCTCATGGACATGAGTGCCATTTAACAAGTGCCAGAGCAAGAGCAGAGACAAGGATTTTATTCAAGACTTTTCTTGGTCGCAAGAAAGGACAAGACATGGAGACCAATACTGGACCTATCTATTCTAAACACATTTCTGGATATACCAAAATTCAAAATGTTGACTCTACAGCAACGTCTGCCCATGCTGGGCAAGAAGGCTTGGCTTGTGACTTTCACCCTAAAAGAGGCATACCTGCATGTCCCAATCAGACCAATATGCAGAAGATACCTCAGATTCAAAGCTGGCTCAATGCACTACCAATTATCTGCACTGCCCTTTGGCTTATCTACTGCGCCCAGGGTCTTCACAATGTGCCTGGCACCAGTAATTGCATTCTGCAGACAAAGAGGAATACAAGTATATCCTTACTTGGACGACTGTCTCATTCAAGCAGAGAACAAGGACATTCTACTACAGCATCTGGCGTTTGTAAAGAGATTTCTAACAGGGCTAGGGTACACAGTCAATGAAAAGAAATCAAAACTAGTACCCTCTCAAGAGATAATATTCCTGGGTGCAAGCTTAAGTACAACTACCCAGATGGCTTATCTCACGTCAGACAAAGACAACTGAATACCTATTTCAAACTGTTGGCAACAAAGGCCCAGTTATCTGCAAGAAAAATTCTGCAGGCTTTGGGCTTCATGGCATCCTGCATTCTACTAATTCCATATGCGAGACTGCATATGAGGAAACTTCAATGGTACCTAAAAAGTGTTTAGACTCAACATTGCCACAGTCTGGAAACAATAATTGCCCTCATTCCATGCCTGCAACAGGAGTTTCGATGGTGGGCGAAGGCTTATCACCAGAACAAGGGGCAGCCATTCACTTTACCCCCAGACAGGTAAACATTAACAGCAGATGCATCAGATTATGCTTGGGGGGCCCACATGGCAAGAAGGTATATTCAAGGCACACGGTCCACAAACCAAATGCATCTACATATCAATCAAAAAGAGATGCTAGCTGTTCAGAATGCCCTGACAGGCTTCAAGGACCTACTCCATCCGGGACAACTACTGATAAAGACAGAACACCACAGTCATGTGGTATATAAACAAGCAGGGGGGCACTCATTCCTACCCCCTTTGCATACTAGCCATGACTTTACGGGAAACAGCATTGACTTACCAAGTACATCTGCAGGCACAATTCCTGCTAGGAAAGATAAATACTCTGGCAGATGAACTAAGCAGAAACCTCATGGATCCCCACGAGTGGAAATTAGATCCACAAGTCTTCAGCATGATAACAAGGAAATGGGGATGCCCAGAGATAGATCTATTTGCCTCTCCTCACAACTACCAACTAAAAAGATTCTGCACAAGGACTTATCACAGACAAGCATGGAAAGTGGAAGACCTATCTTTCAGCTGGAAAAACTTAGCAGTATATGCCTTTCCTCCACTGCCTCTCCTCCCCAAGGTACTCCTAAAGGTCAGACAAGAGAAGCCAAAAATGATAGTGATTGCCCCAGATTGGCCCCGCCAGTACTGGTATCCAATTCTAAGGAACTTGTCTCAATGCCCGGCTTGGACCTTGCCTCAAATACCTCATCTATTATCCCAACAAGACAATCAGATCCTGCACAGCCAGCTAAAGACCTTAAATCTGGCAGCATGGTGGATAATGTAGTCATACAAAACGCGCCCCTCACTAAAGCTGTGATGGATGTCATTTTGGAGGCCAGAAGGCCTAGTACCAGCAAATCTTACGCTGGAAAATGGAAGAGATTCTGTGCTTGGAACCAGGCACAAGGAATTGAGACAGCTGTACCAAATATTCCTCAGATTTTGCAATACTTAACCGAGATGCTGGACAAAGGCCTATCCTTTTCATCAATTAAAATTCATGCCTCTGCCATTTCGGCTCATTACAATACAGAGCCACCAATCTTTTCTCATCCTTTAAGGCAGTACCTCAGAGAAGCCAAAAACTTAAGGCCTCCAAGGAGATCACCAATACCTGCATGGGACCTCAATTATGTCTTGGAAAAACTCACCCTGCGTCATTTTGAGCCAGCCGCTACAGCTGATATAAAGTTTTTATCTTGGAAAACGGCTCTGCTCCTAGCAATAACTTCTGCAAGACGAGTCTCAGAGCTACAGGCACTCATGGCTGTGGAACCTTTTTTCATTTTTTATCCAGACAGGGTTTCTCTGAGGACAAACCCAACATTCATGCCTAAGGTAGTGTCCAGTGTGGCCCTTAACCAAGCTATTCATCTGTCTACTTTCTATCCAAACCCACAGAATAAGGGGGAGAGAATTTTGCATTCTTTGGACATACACAGACAACTACGCTTCTACTTGAACAGAACCAAAGCTTTCAGAAAGATGGAGCAACTACTAGTGGCATATGCTGCAGGATCACAAGGAAAGGCCATCTCAAAGCAGACCATTTCTAAATGGATAGGCCACTGCATTCGTTTCTGCTATTCACAACATGGCAAGCCAGTGCCTAAGGGCATTAGGCCACATTCAACCAGAGCAGCAGCCACTTCAGCAGCCTTCATCAGGGGAGTACCAACCAAAGACATTTTAGAGGCTGCTTGGGCAGCTTCAATCATTTTGGTTCCCTTTGCCAGGTACTATGTGCAAGTTGTACAGTGAACTCTTGCAGTCCAGTCATCAATAAGTCAGCAGCCCATGTCATTCCAAGTATTTTTAACAAAGCTATACAAGACATATATTCACTCGTGGTCAGAGTTACTACATGTTTCACAGTGCCATCCCTTCAGTCTTCCCCCTATCCAAGCCACAGTAACCTTGGACGCTTCCCACTTGGGGTGGAGGCATTTCTTAGGAAAAACAGTTCAACGTACATGGTCACAATCAGAGGCCAGGCTACCTATCAGTGTTTTGGAGATGAGTAGTCCGAGTGTTGAATGCCTTTCAGGACTCTTTCCCCGTTAGATGTACTCTCTATATAGAAAGACAGACGACATGACAGTCGTCTGCTATATCAACAACCAGGGAGGAACAAGAGTTCATCTATCATGTCAAGAGACCTTGAGAATGCAAATGGGTGATATCTTTGTACTGGTTTCTAATAGAAAATGCATATTCTGGGAGGTCCAATTTTGTTACCGGACAGGTAGAGCAGGTCTTGGTCTCTCACGGTGTTCTGTCAATTCAGTAGTCATGAAGCAGTTACTCAGCCATTGGGACAGACCTTGCTGTGATCTCTTGATCTCCCCACAGTGCCAGTTGCAACAATTTTCTCATTTTGATCCCCCAGGAGTGTGAGTCACTGAGATTTACTGTGACTCACATTTGGCCCCCAGGATTCCTTTGTCTTCCTTTGTGTTCCTTTATTCTTGAAGAAAACATTGGTGAAGATCACAGTCACCCTCGTAGCCCTGTACTGGCCTTGATAAGAATGGTTTCCCTTCCTCTGGGCTCATCCAGTACACCTTCCCAGACGCACTTTTGTACCGGTCAGGGTTGCCTCACCCAGACATTCAGTACTTCAAATTTACCACATGGTTTCGTCAATTCCACTGATGGTGAGACAGTCCAGGATGTTTTTCGCGTTTCACTGTTGCAGTCATTACATTTGGGGTAATCTGCTGGCAGGTTGCCCTCAGTCGGCCTGAATAACAAAATCTTGGGTCCTGCGTCGGTTGCCGTATCCTCTTCCATGTCATCAGGGGTATAAAACATGCAGCCAGCGCCATTTTATTTCATTTTTCTTGCCCCAGATGTCAGGTGCCCCCCAAATGGGGAGCGCAAAAAAAAAAAAAATATATATATATATATATAACAGAAATATATAAAAATGCACTTTTAGCAACATAAAATTTACCTTCATCTAAGAGCAAATACACCACAAAGCTTTAGTATATAGTGAAGGAAAGAAAAGTTATAGAAAAGGGGGATGGCGGGGTGGGTAACCCGGACTGCAACAGTGAATACACTTGAACATCTACATTTATGGTAAGCGTACACAACTGTACTATGTTCTTCGTGTTTTACTGTTGCAGTCATTACATGTGGATAGAGTCCCAAAGCTATGGATGGGAGGATGGTACTAAATAGCATTAGGAGAGGCTATAAGGCCCTGCATAGGAGCGGCTATAAGGCCCTGCAGAACTGCAGTGGCTAAGCCTGCCCTGGATTTGGAGAAGAGAGGCAAATGATAATGCTTTGTGAAAGTATGAACAGAGCTCCAAGTAGCAGCTTCTAGAATGTCTTTGGTTGGAACTCCTCTGAGGAAAGCTGCTGAGGTAGTGGCAGCCCTGGTGGAATGTGACCTGATCCCCTTGGGCACAGCTTTACCATGGTGCAGGTAGCAGAAACGAATGCAGTGACTTAGAAATAATCTGCTTTGATATAGCCTTCCCCTCTGATCCTGCAACAAATGCCACCAGTAGTTGCTCAGACTTTCTTAGAAATTTGGTCCTGTTTAAGTAGAATCTTGTTTGTGTACGTCCAATGAATGCAGAATCCGCTCCCCCTTGTTCTGCGGATTTGGGTAAAATGTTGGCAGGTGGATTGTTTGGTTAAGAGCCACACTGGATACCACCTTAGGCATAAAAGAAGGATTGGTCCTGAGGGATACCCTGTCCGGGTAGAATGCAATAAAAGGTTCCACAGCCATGACAGCCTGTAGTTCTGAAACCCTTCTTGCTGAAGTGATTGCCAAGAGGAAAGCTGTTTTCCAAGATAAACATTTTATATCCGCAGTAGCTGCTGGTTCAAAAGGAGGCAGTGTGAGTTTTTCCAGCACAAAATTGAGGTCCCATGCAGGAGTTTGTGATCTTCTGGGAGGCTTTAAATGTTTGACCCCTCTAAGATCCTGTTTAAGCAGAGGATGAGAAAAGAGGGGGAGGCTCCATGTTGTAATGAGCCGAGATGGCTGAGGCATAGATTTTTATTGAAGAAAAAGATAGACCCTTGTCAAGCATCTCAGTCAAATATTGTAAACTCTAAGGGATATTGGGCCTTGCTGTGTCTGTTCCTTGTGCTTGGTTCCAAGCACAGAATCTCTTCCATTTATCAGCATAAGATTTTCTAGTACTAGAACTTCTGGCTTTCAAAATGGCATCCATCACAGATTTACTGAGAGGTGACATTTGAATAATTAAATGATCAGCCATGCTGCAAGGTTCAGAGTTTGGAGCCGAGTGTGCAGAATTTGATTGTTCTGCTGAGATAGTAGATAAGGTATTTGAGCTAAGTACCAAGGAGGGAGTTGGGACATATTCCTTAGAATTGGGTACCAGTGCTGGCAAGGCCAGTCTGGAGCAATTTAGGATCATCTTTGGTTTTTATTGTCTGACCTTAATAAGACCTTAGAGAGAAGAGGCAGAGGGGGAAAGGCATAGACTGATATGTTTTTCCAACCGAAGGATAGGGCATCTACTTTCCATGCTTGTCTGTGATAAGTCCTTGTGCAGAATTTGTCCAGTTGATGATTTTGGGGACAGGCAAATAGATCTATGTTTGGCCTCCCCCATTTCTGTATTAACATGCTGAAGATTTGTGGATCCAGTTTCCACTCGTGCGGGTCCATAAGGTTTCTGCTTAGGTCTGCCAGAGTATTTTGTTTTCCTGGCAGGAATTGAGCCTAAAGATGTATTTGGCAAGTCAAAGCTGTGTTCCACAATTTCATGGCTAGTCTGCAAAGGGGCTAAGAATGTGTACCCCCCTGCCTGTTTATGTACCACATAACCGTGGTGTTGTCCGTCTTTATCAGTAGTTGTCCGGGATGAAGCAAGTCCTTGAAGGCTGTCAGAGCATTCAGAACAGTTAGCATCTCCTGGTTGATATGCAGATGCATTTGCTTTGGGTTCCATTTGCCCTGAATGCATCTCCCCACCAGGTGGGCCCCCCCAAGCATAGTCTGATGCGTCTGTAGTTAGGGTTTAGGTGGCAGGGGGTAGAGTGAATGACAGTCCCTTGTTTTGGTGACATGTCTCTGCCCACCAATGAAACTCCTGTTGTATGCAGTCTCGCATATGGAATTAGTAGATTGCAGGATGCCATGAACCCCAAAGCCTGCAGAATTTGTCTTGCAGATAACTGGGTTTTTGTTGCAATTTGTTTGAAGTATGTTGTCAGTTGCCTTTGTTTGTCTGGAGTGTAAGATAAGCCATCTGGGCAGTTGTATTCAAGCTTGAACCCAGGAATGTAATTATTTCAGAGTGTACCAGTTGTGATTTCTTTTTGTTTATTGTGTACCCTAGGCATGTTAGAAGCCTTTATACAAATGCCAGATGTTGAAGCGTGTCCTTGTCCTCTGCTTGAATGAGACAGTCGTCCAGATAAGGATAAATTTGTATGCTTCTTTGTCTGCAGAATACAATTACTGGTGCCAGGCACTTTATAAAGACCCTGGGCGCAGTAGATAAGCCAAAGGGCAGTGCAGAGAATTGGTAATGCAAAAACCTGCCTTGAAGCGGAATTATCTTCTGCACGATTCCCTTATTGGGATATGCAGGTATGCCTCTTTTAAGTCTCGAGTCACTAACCAAGCGTTACTGCCCAGCATAGGCAGTAGCTGTTGTAAAGTCAGCATTTTGAATTTTGGAATGTCCAGGAACGTGTTCAAAATTGATAAGTCCAGTATTGGATGCCAGGCATTGTCTTTTCTGGGTATCAGGAAAAGTCTTGAATAAAAACCTTGTCCTTTTTCCTTTTCTGGTACTGGTTGAATAGCCCCCATATCCATGAGGGACATAACTTGATGTTCATCATGTTACCCTGCTGCAGTCATCACACTTGGGTTATCCTGTCGTCAGGCGGTCCCGCAGTCGGCCGGAATTCCAAAGTCTTGGTCCGGTGTCGGGTGCTGTCGCTTCTTCTCTGACATCAGTGCACCAGGGGTATATATAATGCATCCAACGCCATTTTCTTCAGTCTTTCTTGCCGCACGGTGCCCGAAGCAGAAGCAGTTCGCAAGTGCCGGTCGGCCAACTCCTGAGATTTTCGAAGTCGAATTTCAGATCCGAAGTCTTCAATAAAGCTAAGTACCCCATTGGGGAAACTTTTCTTGCCTCAGACCGATGTCAGAAAAAGTTAACAATTGTATTTCTTGTGGGAAGCAAATACCTCATAAGGATTTTCATTCTTACTGCATACCTTTCCTAGGCCCAGACCATGACGTCACTGGTTGTCGTTTTTGTGCTAGGGTTAATAAGCGTACAATAAAAAGACGCTTTGATTTCGCACGACACTACTTCGGTAGAAAATTTAACTACACTATGCTGTCGGAGCAACCGACTACCAGCGTGCACAAAAAATGCAAGGATAAGGACAGGCAGCCTAGACCCAAGCCAGACTCTGAGGCCTCGGCTGGACCGGTCTCCGGTTCACCGGTCTTCAGTGAGTCTCTGATGCAGCCCCTGACTACCGCAGATCTGGAACCCGAGACCGGAGCTTTTGGCGGAGAGTACTAGGCCGACGCAGCCATTTTGTTTAGCCCCTACCGACGACACTGCTGATAAAGATGTCGGTACTGCAGAAACACCTTCAGTTTCTGAAGGCGTCTTCAGACCGACAACGCTCACCATAAAAACGTATCCTAAGACTAAGACTCCTATTAAACCTAAAAAGACTGCACTTCAGTCTCCAGTTCAAGGCCCCATGCCTAAGAAACAGATGCTCAAAATGGCTGAAGATTTGATCTCTTTAATCAGGGGTTCCCAACCCCCACCCGACAAAAGGCCTAGACAAGAGGAAGATTATGCCTCCTCTGAACAAGTGTCTATTTCCTCAGGTTCCTCTGAGGACCAAGATTACTCCTTCTCTCCTTATGAAGATTCTGATGCTGAGGATTCTATTCCCTCAGCTTCTCCTCCTGAAGACTACTCCTTTGGGGAAACTTTACACACTATGAGGGAACATTTTCACTGGGAAGGTCAGGACTACTCTGACTCCAAGAAAAGGCTCAGAGAGTTTCTTTTACTCCCCCAGCACAGACCACTTGCCATCCCCCCAGTTTTAGACATTGTGGATGATGTTTACTTAGAATCCAGTTTGAACCCAGATTCTCTGCCTCCTGCTCCAGCCAAACCTGACAGATACTATAGAGTGCCTGATTCCCACAAATTCCTTTATAAAAGCCCTGTTGCTGATCCAGAGACCATCTCCCAGGGTCCCAAAGGGGCTAAGGCTTCTATGGCAAAAAATCCTGTACCCTCTGAAAGGGACTCCAGAGCACTAGACAGGTGGGGGAAAAAGTTTACACCTCAGCCACTCTAGCAATGAGGGTACTAAATTGCCAGTTTTACATGCTAAAATATCAGCAATTTCTAATGTCTCAGTTAAAACAAAAAATGAGCACACTCCCTCAACAGTCTGAATTGAAAGAAATGCAGGGATCTCTTGCATGCAACTGAACAGGTGAGCAAACATACTTTGCAATGTGGGTTTGATTCTTTGGAGGCTTCCTGCAGAGCAGCTGTCACTGGGTCTGTTATACGTAGGCATGCTTGGTTAAAGGAACAAACTCTGCCTGATCATGTTAAAGCAAAGCTTGTAGATGCTCCCTTACAACAGGATGTTCTTTTTGGAGTTAAAGCAGAAGAAGTCTTAAAGAAAATGGAGGATAAGGCAAAATCTATGCAGACAGTCAAAGATTTCCTACAGGTACAGCCCCCTCACTTCAGCAGAAATTGACTAACCAAAAATTGGTCCTTTCCAGCTACTGACAGACCACAGAGGGGTAAATACAGATGTCAGAGGCAGAGGACAACCACAAGCCCAGTACAAACCTCGACAATGGGGCACTGCAACACAGAAGGGAGGAGAAGACAGGTCTCAGACTACCAGAAGGCAAACTCAATGACTTGCACCTCATCTGGCCAAGCAACACTCTCTTGACAGCCCCCTTGGGAGGAAAACTCGCACTTTTTTCAGACAACTGGCACATTGTCACAAAGGACAAATGGGTCCTAGACATAATTTCACGAGGATACAGATTCTATTTTCACACCTTGCCAATGAAAAGAGGAATGCCAAACCTGCCACAAAATCAATGGGCAGAGGCACAAAAACAAATTACAGCTCTCATGGACATGAGCCATTCAACTGGTACCCACTCGAGAGCAAGGCCAAGGATTTTACTCAAGACTCTTTCTAGTTCCCAGAAAGGACAATGCCTGGAGACCAATTCTGGACCTTTCAATTCTAAACACCTTGTTACAAGTACCCAAATTCAAGATGCCAACACTACAGCAGCTTCTTCCCATGTTGGGCAAGAAAGCATGGCTAGTAACGTTGGACCTCAAGGAGGCATACCTGCATGTCCCTAACAAAGTTGCAGAAGATACCTCCGTTTCATTGCAGGTTCAACCCATTATCAATTCTCTGCACTGCCCTTTGGCTTATCTACTGCGCCCAGGGTCTTCACAAAATGCCTGGCACCAGTAATTGCATACTGCAGACAAAGAGGATTTCAAATATACCCATACCTGGACGACTGCCTCATCCAAGCAGAAAGCAAGGACATCCTCTTACAACATCTGGCTTTTGTAAAACATCTTCTAAGTTGACTGGGGTACACAGTAAACGAAAAGAAATCAAAACTAGTACCCTCACAAAATATGACATTCCTGGGTGCCAGCTTGAATACAACGGCCCAGAAGGCTTACCTGATGTCAGACAAACAACTACAACTGACTCAATATTTCAAAACAATGGCAACAAAGACCCAACTACCTGCAAGAAAAATTCTGCAGGCCTTGGGCTTCATGGCATCTTGCATAATACTAATACCATTTGCAAAGCTGCATATGAGGAAATTACAGTGGTACCTAAAAAGCGTATGGTCTCAACACAGCCACAGCTTGGACACAATGATATCTCTTATTCCCTGCCTACAACAGGAGTTTCTATGGTGGTCACAGGCATGTCACCTCAACAAGGGTCAGAGTTTCACCTTGCCCCCAGCCAGGCAAACTATGACAACAGATGCATTTGACTACGCCTGGGGGGCACACATGGCAGGACAGTGCGTTCAAGGCATATGGACTGCAGATCAAAGGAATCTGCACATCAAGCTAAAAGAGATGCTAGCTGTACAGAATGCTCTGACAACCTTCAAGAATCTATTACATCCAGGACAACTTACAATAAGGACGGACAACACCACAGTAATGTGGTACATAAACAAGGGGGTACACACTCCTACCCTCTATGCAGGCAAGCAATGACCTTGTGGAACACAGCTCTGGCTTACCAAGTTCAGTTACAAGCTCAATTCCTGCCAGGAAAAAAGAACACATTGGCAGACGACCTCAGCAGAAACATCATGGATCACCACGAGTGGAAACTGGATCCACAAGTATTTGCAATGATAACTCAAAAATGGGGCCTTCCAGACTTAAACCTGTTTGCCAGTCCTCAAAAACTATCAACTAACAAAATTTTGTACAAGGACACTGCACCATCAAGCTTGGAAAGTGGACGCACTCTCATTCAGTTGGAAAAACCTGACAGTATATGCCTTCCCTCCATTGCCTCTCCTCACAAAGGTGCTTCTGAAAGTCAGAAAGGAGAGACCACAACTGATACTCATAGCCCCAGACTGGCCACGCCAGCACTGGTGCCCACTATTGAGGAATATCGCCCAGGGCCCACCTTGGATTTTACCACAACTTGCCCATTTGCTCACACAGCAAAACAATCAGATTCTTCACAGCCAGCTCAAAACCTTAAATCTGGCTGCATGGCAAATCACCTAAGCATCCAGCCAGCTCCTATTTCCCAAGCAGTTATGGATGTTATTCTGGAAGCTAGGAGGTCCAGCACCAGGAAGGCCTATTCTGATAAATGGAAAAGGTTTTGCACCTGGAACCAAGCTAAAGGCCAAAACACACTTCAGCCTCACATGCCTCAGATCCTACAGTATTTAACTGAGATGTTGCACAAAGGACTTTCTTTTTCTTCCATTAAAATCCATGCATCAGCTATTTCAGCCCACTACAACACGGATCCACCCTTATTTTTACATCCACTTCTAAGGCAGTTTCTCAGAGGGGCAAAAAACATTAGACCCCCCCAGGAGAGCACCCACACCAACATGGGACCTCAATTTTGTTCTGGAAAAACTTACGCTACCTCCCTTTGAACCAGCTTTCTCTGCAGATCTACAGTTTCTATCATGGAAGACTGCCCTGCTGCTAGCAATAACATCAGCTAGAAGAGTCTCAGAGCTGCAGGCACTAATGGCAGTGGAACCTTTCCTCGTTTTCCATCAAGACAGAGTTTCTCTACGAACTAATCCTTCCTTCATGCCTAAGGTGGTTTCCAGTGTGGCTTTAAATCAAACCATCCACTTACCCACCTTCTTCCCAAATCCACAGAACAAAGGAGAAAGACTCCTGCATTCCTTGGACATTCACAGGCAACTTCGTTACTACTTGGATAAAACTAAGGCTTTCAGAAAATCTGACCAGCTCTTTGTATCCTATGCTACAGCTTCACAAGGGAAGGCTATATCAAAACAAACCATTTCCAAATGGATAGCACATTGCATTCGTTTTTGCTATACCCATCATGGAAAACCAGTTCCTGCTACCAGTAGGCCCCACTCTACCAGGGCAACAGCTACATCTGCAGCCTTCCCCAGGGGGGTTCCAACCAAGGAGATTTTGGAGGCTTTAACTTGAAGTTCAGTACACACCTTTACCAAACACCATCATCTACCTCTTTACTCTAAGACTAGAGCTGGCTTCACCACTGCAGTTCTGCAGGGCCTTCTAGCCTCCTCTAACCCTCTAACTCCTCCACCCATCCTTGGCTTTGGGATTCAACCCAAGTGTGATGACTGCAGCAGGGTAACACGATGAACATAGTACAGTTTTGTACCTACCATAAATGTAGATGTTCGAGTGTACACCCTGCTGCAGTCCAGCTTACCCTCCCTCCATCCCCTCTGATCTAACTGGCTAAATCTCTACAATACCTTCCTGATGTATTTGCTTAAAGCTGGAGGGATTTTGTGTTTGTGCAAAACTTACTTAATTTGGTACTAATTACTGACCACCTTTTTGGGGGCACCTGACATCTGGGGCAAGAAAAACTGAAGAAAATGGTGTTGGATGCATTATATTACCCTTGGCGCACTGACGTCAGGGAAGAAGCGACAGCACCCGACGCCAGACCAAGACTTTGGAATTCCAGCCGACTGCAGGACCGCCTGACGACAGGATAACCCAAGTGTGATGACTGCAGCAGGGTGTACACTCTAACATCTACATTTATGGTAGGTACAAAACTGTACTTTTCTGAGCCTCTGCCCATTGATTTTGTGGCAGATCCGACCAACCGTTTGGAATTGGCAAAGTATGGAAATGAAATCTGTACCCCTGGGATACTATGTTTCATACCCACTTATCCTGGGTAATTAACTGCCAGTTTTGAGCATGAAGTGCTAATTTTCCCCCCAAGGGGGCTGCCAAAAGATAAGTGCTTGGTGAAGGTAGAGGGAAGTCATTGAGACTACCTACCGTATGGCTGCGCTTTGTTTCCTCCAGATATGGAGGTGGAGGCACCCTATTGCTTTGACCTGTAAGAACTCTGTGATTGGTATCTAGAGCCTTTTGATCGCCTGGATTTGCCTTGAGAGGCTCTGTTGGACACAGGAAAGGACCAATTTTTTAGTAGGCCATTGCCTACTGAACCTGGGTGGCTGCACTTGTAAGAAATCTTTTACAGTTTGCATAGATTTAGCTTTGTCTTCCATTTTCTTTAAAACCTCTACTGCTTTATTACCAAACAGAGTATCATGCTGCAAGGGGGCATCCAACAATTTAGCTTTAACATGATCAGGCAGATTTTGCTCCTTGAGCCAGGCATGCCTTCTAATCACAGATCCAGTAATGGCGGCCCTGCAAGAGGCCTCCAAGGAATCAAAACCACATTGCAAAGTATGCTTTCCAACCTGTCCTGCTGAATGCAATAATTCCTGTAATTCTTTATTTTCCACACAATCAGAAATCAACATCATTTTCTGTTTCATTAGGCCCATAACATGCTGTTGATATTTAAGCATATGAAACTGGCAATTTAAGGCCCTAATTGCCAAGGTTGCAGAAACCTTCTTTCCCCATCTATCCAGTGCCCTGGAATCTCTATCAGCGGGGGTAGGATTTTTGGCTGTAGAGGCCTTTACACCTTTGGGACCCTGTGAGATAATCTCAGGATCAGCAGCAGGATTTTTGAATAGAAATTTGTGGGAGTCAGGAGCCATGCTTGATTCCGAAAACACATCATCAACAATGTCTAAAACAGTAGGTATTGCCAAAGGCCTATGTTGAGGAGGAAGAAGAAGGAAATCCTTAAGCCTCTTTTCTGATTCAGAGAAATCCTGACTCTCCCAGTGAAAATGTTCCCTTAAAGTATGCAAGTTTCTCCAAAAGAATAATCCTCAGGAGGAGATGCAGATGGTATGGATTCTTCTGCATCAGAATCCTCATAGGGTGGAATAGAAAATTCCTGATTAGAAGAGGAGTCAGAAGAAATGGAAACCTGATCTGAAGATTCATGATCAGTGCCTTGCCTAGGCCTCTTAGTGGGGGGGGGGGGGGGAGCCGGGAGCCCCTCATCAAGGTAATTAAGTCCTCAGCCATTTTGATAATCTGTTTTTTAGGCATAAGGCCCTGAGCACGTGGCTCATGCATTGTTTTTTTAGACACAGAAGATGTTTTTGATCTTGTTTTTGAGGCTGGCATCGGTTTTATATAAAAATGTTGAGGCCTGAAAACACCCTCAGAAGCTGGTGCCTGTTCAGCGGCTCTGGACCCATCCAAGGGAGAGACATCCGCGGGTTCAATACTCTGAGAATCTCGTGGCATACCGGACTCCGCATGGGTCTCGGTAGAGGCCTGCGACTCAAAAGTAGCAGGTATCAGGGGCTGCGAAAGCGCCTCACTGAGTACCGGCGACTGGCTTAGGAGAAGTTTCGTCGGTTTTGGACCTCGACGGTCTGTCTCTTTTTTTTCTTTGCAATTTTTGTGACAACATTTCAGGGTAATTAAATCTGGATCCAAAATATTTAGAAGCAAAAATATACCGACGCTTAATAGTGCGTTGGTTAAATCTAGCACAAAACCGACAGCTAGGCACATTATGATCTGGGCCTAGGCAAGGAATACAGTACAAGTGAAAATCCTTATGAGGTATTTGCTTCCCACAAGTAATGCAATTATTAACTTTTACTGACATCGGTAAGGAGCAAGAAAAAGTTTCCCCCAACGGGGTACTTAGCTTTAGTTGAAGACTTCGGTTCTGAAACTCGAATGCGAAAATTTCAGGAGTCGGACGACCGGCACTTGCGAACTGCTTCTGCTTCGGGCACCGCGCGGCAAGAAAGACTAAATAAAATGGAGCCGGCTGCCTGTTTTATACCCCCGATGACCTGTGCTTCCATCTCAAATTCACCCAAGAATGGAGCTGTGGGCAGCAGCACAGCCTCTTGATGCTGCCTATAGGGAAAAGAGTTGTATAGAACGAACAAAGACAAAATAAAAAATAAAACTGTTGTCGAAACCACAAAAAACGGAAACTTGTATGGACAAACGGAGTATATTACTATTAAAATAGACTTTATTACATCATTTTATTGCATCATTTTCATTTCCATTTCTGAAGAAGTCTCATTCACGAGATGAAAGCGCTAAAATGATGTAATAAAGTCTGTATTTTAATAGTAATATACTCCGTTTGTCCATACAAGTTTCCGTTTTTTGTGGTTTTGAAAAGAGTTGTATAGATCAACCACTTTGGGCATCTACTATGGTGTGCCGTATCCTCATGCTAGGAGAGCAGGGATCACAGACTGGCACCATGGCAGGGCTAGCTACTGTGTGCAAAAATATGGGTGTAGGTTATCCAATCTTGACTAATGTCACCAAAATAGGCATGGATATTTTCTGGTCGTTAAGTAGGTTGAGGATCCTGCCTGTTTCAATGAACACTATGCTATCAGTGGTAGGGGTATATGTGCCCCTATTGGCTAGTGTGTGCCCGACATAAAGTCCAGCAGCCATTGGTCAATAAGCTACTGACTGGCCGATGTCCATTTGCCAGCTTAGATTGCTTGGGACAGCTCTGTTGAGCAAGAGCTGGATGTAAAACCAATCAGCCTGCCAAGTATAACAAAAAATTGCTACATTCAGTCTAGGTTCACTGTCCAGTTGGAGTTTGGAAGTGGATGACATGTTGGTAAGGTGAGGAGGATGGACATCCTGTGTATCCAGAAGATAAGATGCAAGGGCAGTGCAGCAAAGCTTGGTTTAGTCTACTAATCAGGAAGAGGACAGGCTGCAAATGGTGTGAAAACTGTGTTGAGGGAGAGGCTTCAGAAGACAGTGAGCATAGTCATCAGAGTTAGTGACACTCATGGCAGTCAGACTCCAATGTAGTATTGGGGCAGTGCTCATAATCTCAGTCTATACCCCACAGCAGGATTATGATAGCGAGGAAAAGAGTGCATTTAGAAAGGAGTTGCAAGACCAACCTGATAAAGTAGGCGACCGTGAATTGTTGATAATAGGTGACCTAAATGCACATATTAGGACAGACAGAGCAGGATATCAGGAATTGCCTGAGTCCACATGGGTGGGGCAAAGAAGACTAAAGTAACAGAGGCCATTCTAGACTTCTCTGCAGTAAATGGCTTGGTAGTAGCCAACCCAAGCTTCGGAAAGAGAGATTGTCACAAGATCATATTCAGGAGCTGCCACCATACAAGTTGGGTAAGGTATCAGGGGCTGCGAAGAGTGTGCAGTGGGGTAGAGTCAGTGATTGCCAAATCATCTCTAGTGAAACAGTCTGCCCATGGCATAAACCACTGGTTGCCACAAGCAGCTGCAAGCAGTGGTCAGAGAATGCTTTAAGGTCAGCAGTGATCAGGCTGAAGACCTGCAAGTTGACTAGAGAGAAAGCGCAACAGTTCAAGGAATTACTCTGGGATTTAGCACCTCCAGAAGAAGAAGAAATAGGTGGAGTTGAAAAATAATGGTATTTCCAATATACAAAATGTGTGAGAACTACAGAATAGATATGAGGCCAAGCCAGATATAGAAATAAGGTACAAGGAAAGCTGGTGGTGGAGTGCAGAGGCCCAGAAAGTCATCAGAAGAAAGGAGTGCAGGAAGAAGTGGGAAATAGAAAAAGCCGACCTGACTAGGGTAGGAAGGAATGCTGGTTGTATAAACAAACTGAGTGGAGTTGCAGTAGCAGAGAACAAGACATCAGAGGCACTTTACCAACTTTTGGAAAGTGACTCAGTAGATGGCAAAAATAAACTATATCAGGTCACAAGTTAAAGACAGAAAGATAAATAAAATAGTTGAAACACCTTTCATAAGGGATGACAGCAACAACCTGCTCACCAGTCCACAGGACATCAAAGGCAGATGGAAGGAGTACTTCAGCAGCTTCTGGATGAAGAAACCCCAACAGAAGCTGTACTCCCACAGATGCAGCCTACAATGAGAGAAAAGGAGCACACCATAGAAGAAGTAAGAACAGCAGTAAGGAAAATGAAGTCTGGGAAAGGAGCAGGCTTAGATGAGTTCACAGCACACATAAGGATGTTGGATGTAATAAGGGAGAAATTGCTTCTAATGATACTCAGAGCAATATGGAGAGAGGCATATCCCAGATGATTTGGAGAATAAGCATACTAGTGCCAGTATTCAAGACAAAGGGGACATTCACAACTGTGGGCAGTACAGAGGTATCAAACTCCTGTCATTTTGCATGAAAGTTCTTGAGTGGGTGATAAACAAATATGCGGAGTAATAGAAAGTAAGATGGGAGATGAGCAATTAGGATTCAGATCAGTATGCAGCGCAACTGAGCTGATGTTTGTAGCTAGACATATACTTGAGAAGAAGCTAGAAGTGAGGAAAGAGTCCAACTGGGCATTCCTAGACTTGTATGACAAGGTTCCATGAAAACTGATGTGGACAGTAGTGAGGTGGTTTGAAGTCCCAGAAACACTGATAGAATTGGTGCAAGTTATGTATAAGGACTCGGTGGCTTAAGTATGAACAGTGTTCGGTCTCACAGAGAACAAATCTTTTAGATGGTTTCTTGTTTTTATTTTAGATGCTTTATACCTGCCAATTTTCTAAACTGTCTGAGGTAGCAGGGTCAACACAGGGAATTGTGGGTAAGGGGAGGAGCCTGAATACTGGATTTAAAGTTTGAAAATGGCCTAAGTCTGATTTGACTCTTATCCAAGGACCCATACTTTGAGGAAGGATGGAAACAGACAACACAGATCTGTTGTTACTGTGAGTGTATAACTTTCATTTTCTGTAAAGATATGTCTATTAGAAAAGATGATTTTCGCATGTTAGTCAAGAAGTTGTTACAGAAAATTAATCCTGGTAACTAGAATGTATCCTGCAAGTCAGGTCATCAGAAAACTTCCTGAGGAAGACATTTCAGAAGAGTGTGCATGATTGTGCAGATACTGTGTCTAGGGCACTGCTTCTGCTACAGTTTTGAAGAAGTAGGCTTATGTATGCAAACAAACATTTTCTGATGAGATAAGGTCTGAATTTTTGATTTCAGCTTTAAATAATGAGGTTTTATTTGGCCTATCTACTACCGAGGTCCTCAAACAATTTGATGAGAGGGATACATTAATTCATGGTGTTTTTGAAGATTTCTTTTAGCCCTCACCCTTTCAAATCTCCTAAATCCTCTTTTGCATTTAAGAAACTTAACAAGCCTTCTTAGACCAAACAGGGAAATAGAAAGAGATGGCAGGAGGGGGACAACAAGAAACAAGGATCATTTCCTAAACAGGGACAATCTACAACTTCAAAATGATTGTACCAGTATTCTTTCCCAGACTCCTTCCCTCCTGCCCCTATTTTAAAAAATCTGTTCCAGCAGCTAGCTCTTTTCATTACCCTTGCGCAACATATATTGCAGACTGTTGGGTGTTAAAAGTGGTTCAGGAGGGATACCGTTGGCACTGAATAGAAATGCACCCTTTCCAGGAGAGTTACTCCCCAGCCTCCAAACCAAACGGTGCTTTTTCCTCTTCGTCTGCAGTTCCTTACCCTAGGAGTCATAGAACTAGTGTTTTTAGACAAAAGAGGCAAAGTCTTCAATTCCAGATTGTTTTATGGTACCAGTCTCTAGATCTTTCCTTTTTAAATCTGTATGTGAAAGTGCCAAAGTTCAAGATGTTGATCCTTCAGAATCTGTTACCTCTCATACCCTTGGAAAGTTTTATGGTAACAGATTTAAAAAATGCATGCCACATACCATCACATTTTCATAGTCTTCATAGACTTCAGGAAATTTCTCCGGTTTTCTATGTCTGGGTCACATTTTCAGTTCCCTGCATTATCCTTTTAAGTTATGTACTTCTCCCATGGTGTATACAAAGTGTATAGTTTCAGTTGTAGCTCACTACACACTGAAAGGTATTCACATTTTCCTTATTTAGATTATTTATTTATCTTTGCAGAATCTTTTCCAAGATGTCAAGAGTCATTACAATGGATTTCATCTTTTGACAGATCTGGGGTTCCAGATAAATATTTAGAAATCCACCTTGACCCCATCACACAGGATTGTCTTTCTAGGATGTCTTGTAGACACCCTGCAACAAAAGCCCTTTTTGACACACGAGAAGGTGGCATTTTATCTGGAAACTTTCCTGAGCTTCTAAAATCAGACTCTAACTTCAGCCAGAGCTATTAGGATCATGAAGTTTATGGCATCTGTGATTCCCATGAATCCTCTTGCCAGATTACACACAAGAAAAAATTCAATTGTTTGTAATTAAAAAGATACATGGACTAAACATTTACATACCCAATGGAATTTCAGATTCCAGTCTTGGGCTTTATTGGAAAAAAAAACTGCAATAGTTTCTACTACACACACAAGCAAATTCAGGTCTCTCCTTTTTTCTCCTGTACCTACAATCTAATCTGTAACTACAGGTGCCTCTTACTTTGCTTGGGTGGCAGTTTCTATAGTGATAAAGGTACAAGCCCTCTGGGATTCCTAAAGACAGACCAAAGCACATAAATGCCAGACATGTTGGCTGTGATCCATGCCTTAAAATCTCTTCATCTATGGTTCCTTGACCACTTTAGGTGAATACAGCCAACACCTCAGTGATATAGTATGTCAAGTACCAAGGGGATACCAGATTGTACCCTCTGTGCAGGCTGGCTGTGATTGCTTAGTAGGTGGCTGTTCAGCACTTCTTAACCCCCCAAGTGTTTTACTTTCCATCAGACCAAGTCATAGTGGAAGACAAACAGTAGAAAAGTAAAAAAACTGAATCCAAAACGAAAGGGAAGCCCAAAAGTCACACCAGCCACTCAAATACGTTGAAATATCTTGAACGCTATTTTTAATTAAAAGAAAAAAGCGTTTTCGCTACAGTTCAGATGCAGCTTCATCAGAAGTAAAACAATAAGTGACAACTCCCCAGTTTAAATACCTTAAAGGAAATGACCTAAAAGCGTCAGAGTGTATCAGACTGAATACACATCTTGTCCCAAAACTTAATTAAAATACAAAGATTTTAAAAATTGTTTAAACAAAACAATACAATATAATTGAACATTCATCTCAAATAAGATGTAACCAATATTAGTATATTTCCTAATAAAAAATGCACATTTATAAAAGTTAAAAAAGGTTAGGTTGTAACCTTTTTTAACTTTTATAAATGTGCATTTTTTATTAGGAAATATACTAATATTGGTTACATCTTATTTGAGATGAATGTTCAATTATATTGTATTGTTTTGTTTAAACAATTTTTAAAATCTTTGTATTTTAATTAAGTTTTGGGACAAGATGTGTATTCAGTCTGATGCACACTCTGACGTTTTTTAGGTCATTTCCTTTAAGGTATTTAAACTGGGGAGTTGTCACTTATTGTTTTACTTCTGATGAAGCTGCGTCTGAACTGTAGCGAAAACGCTTTTTTCTTTTAATTAAAAATAGCGTTCAAGATATTTCAACGTATTTGAGTGGCTGGTGTGACATAGTGGAAGACAAGCCAAGTAGGACTAGTTACAGACACTCTGGAATCGGAATTGAATGAGAAGGTCTTCCAAGAATTGATCCAGTTGTGGGGAATACCATAGATGTATGTGTACATCCTTTCAAAACGGAAAATTGGAAACATTCAACTACAGAGCTGCTTGTGGGCCTGGATAATAGATACATTTTCAATACAGTGGTTGGGAATGTTTTTTATGCACTTCCCACTAATTTCCAGGTTAATTCTTAAGATTCAGGAGGACTCTCCAAAAATTGTGGTGACCCCTTTTGGCCCAGACAACATTGGTTCTCCTTTAATATGGAAATTGGCTAAGGATAATTACCACAGGCTTCCTCACAAATTGAACCTACTCATACAAGACAGGGAAAGTTTGATATACTCCATGCCCAACTTCTTCAACTAACTGCCTGGTTGACTCCATTCTAATTCATTTAGGAGCGTCTTATCAGAGGACCTGCATCAGGTACTAAAGGAGGTGGGAAAACCTGCTGGGAAATCTTACATTGCCAAGTGGAAAAGATTTTCTAGTTGGTACCTAGCCAATAGCTAGGGCCCAATCAGAGATTATGTACCACTGGTGCTCAGATATTTGTGAATGTTGCTATATTCTAGCTTCTTGTAGTCCTCTGTCAAGATACATTTGAAATTGTTCATCTGGCTTTTGCTGTGGTTAAGACCCTCAGCACATATCAGCCTGCCTTGCTTTAGTGAGTAGTCAGGGAACAGTAATTATTTAGTTAGACAGGGACATCTAGTGAGAATAGTTTAGTATTGTTTTCTGTAACTGTGAGAAACTATCCAACTGTATTATTTTTGAAATTTCTGTGGTTGAACTCTGTTTATTGTATTCAGTATTTTCTATTATTAAATATTTTAATACCTTTTATTGTAGCTGGTCCTTTAGACAATGCTTTTAACATCTTGAATACTTGTGCTTATTTTGGTGAAACTGTGGCCTCCCCTGAAAACCTTGCTGCTCTGGCCACGTTCCATTATTATTATTATTAACTGTACACAGTGTAATTGGGTACCCTTTGTAAGAGCCTTACAATAGTTGACTGGTGGCAGCCTGATTCACTTGGTAGGATCTTGCCCATCCTTGCTTCTTTATGTAACACACGACTGTTGTGTTGTCTGTGAATACTTGTGGAGGTCCTGTTTTCCAGAGATGGGAGAAGACTTATAAGGCCTGAATGAGAGCTCTCACCTTTTGCAGGTTGATGCATTCTGTCTTAATATCAGTGTCAGTTTTCCAACAACCCTGGATTTTAAGAGTCCCTATCCTTGCCCCTCAAGCCTCATAGGAGGCATCTGTGTGCAGCTCTTGACTTGGAGTCTGCACCTTGATGGGCAGGCCTGGATTGAGGTTGACCTGTGATGCTCACCAAAGGATCTTCCTTTTGAAACAAGGTATGAGAGAGAGACAGATGTGTGTTCAAGGGGTGATAGTGTTGGGATTATACACATTTTAGGTACCCCTGTATTGTCCTCATATTCAGCCTGGCAAGTAGAAGCTTGGGAATGGTTGCTGATATGTGATCTAGTGCTCTGAGAATCAACCTTGTTGAGTAAGTTCTGAGAGTTAAAAGGGATTAGAAGCAAGTAGTGAGGCTTTGAACCTTCTCCTGGAGCAGGAAGTCCTGCATGCATTTTGTGTCTAGTCTGCAACCGTAGAAACCAAGGTCCTGATTGGGCTGAAGGGAAGAAATTGACGGTGAACCCCAGTTGCAGGAGGAGAGTGAAGGTGAACTTGAGATGCAGCAGTAGGGTCTGATTCAATGAAGTAAATTGTCTAGGTAGGGGAGTATTTGTATTCAAGTTCTGCAAAGGCTATAACTGGAGCTAGGCACAATATAAAAACTCTGGGAGCAGTAGAAAGCCCAAATGGCAAAGCAGAAAACTGAAAATGAGATGTGCCAGTAGAGAATCTCAGGAATTTCCTGCAAGACAGATGTATGGGAATATGCAGGTGCTTGTCCTTCAAATTCAAATATACTGGAAAAACCTTTGGAAGGGTAAAGGGAAGAAGGGTCTGAAGAGACAGCATTTTGAAAGTGGGTACCTTGAGAAAGATGTTCAGCTGAGACTGGTCCAGTATAGTCTCCACTGTCCTTTTTTTGGCAGCAGTAACAGCCTGAAGTAAAATCCTCTTCCGACATACTGAAGAGGACTTCCTCTATGGTACCATGTGAAAGTAAATCCTGTAGACTGGGAGGGAGAAGATGCAACTGGTTCTGTGGAGGAGGTGGAATGCCTTTGAAGGGAGGGAGCTTCTTCAAGACCTTCTGTAAACTTGTTTGATGATGGTGAGTACCTGCCTGTCTGTAGTGATCTTTTCCCAGTTTATAATTGAAAGAGTGAGCCTTTTTTGGGGGGGTATAGTCTCACTATTTTGTGAAGAGAGACCTTCCAGAACTGGAGTTCCATTCATGTTTTTCTGGAAATCTCTTTCTTGGATGCCTTATTGTTTGAGAAGGGCTATGCTCTCTTCTGACAAAAGAAATGGACTTGGCAGGGTCATTTCTCTGGTATCTGGGCATAGATGCAAGTATAATCTGTCTGTAGTCCTTCATTGTCTTGCTTTGTTCTTGCAAGGTCTTGAATAAACTAGCTACCTCGGGTTTGAATGGAAGGTGCCTTTCGAGAAGGGAATCAAGTAGCTTTGCCTTAATCTTCAGGGAGAGGCAAATTGTGTAACCAGGCATATATCCTAATAACTTCGCCAGTAGCAGCTGTTCTGGAAAGAGGCATCATCAACATCGTAGCTCCATTTTATGCTATGTCTAGCCACTTGAGTGGCTTGAGTAATCAAAACTAGACTTTGTTTGGAGTCTGAACTTACCATGCCAACAACAACCTTATTCTGGTTGCCAAGGATAGACAGACGGCATTTGGTTATCCAGGGTAGTCAAAGCATAGACCCCCACAACACCTGTCCTTACTACTTACTTAGTGTCCAACATGGCCCTGCTGTCCTTGTAGGGTGGTAAGACACTGGCATTTGGCTGAAGCCTATGATGTTTACCTGAGGCTAAGGAGGTGGCAGAAAGGTCAGCTACAGGATTCTTGAGCAATTTGGAACTTTGTGGAATCGGTCAGGCCTTTTAGGTCACTGACAGTGTAGAGTAGAGGAAATGGACGAGAAAGTGTCAAGAAAGGCTTTCAGGACTTGAGGTACAGGAGAATTTCTAAAAGGCTGTAGTATCTTTTCTGTATCTGATTGATTTGCTTAGACTCACACTCACTGTTTCATCATATTCACAATGGTCTCTGAAAGGTGCCTCTTCCACATGGGAATCAAGGGAGAAATTCTCCATTCCCTGAGGGCACATGCCCAGGTGATTAAATTTGAGAGGAGTATGGTAAGGAATGGTCGTCCAAATGTGATACCTCCTCCTCTTCCTCAGAGAAAGACTTCACAGTAATATTCTGTGGAATGGGTATAGAGAAACTGAAAAGGAAGGAGGTTTAAGGGTCAAAATGGCCATGAAAAATCCCTGAGAAGAGTCCGTCCACTTCTTTCTAGAAGAGTGGGAAGAGGGGCCATGCTTATTCTTCCAATTTTATTGGGGTGACATCTACATGGACCAAGCATGGAAGCTCCAACTCCTGAAGTACCTCAATCAGTGGTCCCGGGATCTCTTCCCATGCTAAAATCCTGAGGGATGGCTTTGTCTCTCTGAGATAACAATTTGTGGTTCCCCCTTTCCTCCATAGCAGTAGCAATCTTATTGAATAAGCAGCTTCCAGTGGTGTCATGGTAGAGGCCATCTAAGGAAGAGTTGAACCTACTGAGGGATCTGAAGTTGTCATTTTTATTTGCTCTTCAACCTGTGGGACTCTGTACCGGCACGGATCCAACTCTGATGCATTTTCTAGCATCAGATCCAAGCTCCAATCTTCTCCCCTACCCATAATGCCCCCTTTCTCCCTCCTCCACTCAAATCTTGTTTGCCACGTGTCTAGCTAGCATCGTGGTCCATTACTCCAGGTTCCTGGTGAGTAAGTTTTCAAAAATTGTTGTCCCATCCTACCTTTTTCTGTGGCTTCTTTTAAACTCTTGTGTTTTCTAGTGTTCTCCTACCCTTGCGCTCAGGCATCGGTCTTCTCTATCTGGAAAACAAAAAAAAAGGTCTCTTTCCCTTTCTTCTTTCCATCTGTGGTAGAGTGTGTGTGCCTAGGTGTGTGTGCCTAGGTGTGTGTGCCTAGGTGTGTGTGCCTAGGTGTGTGTGCCTAGGTGTGTGTGCCTAGGTGTGTGTGCCTAGGTGTGTGTGCCTAGGTGTGTGTGCCTAGGTGTGTGTGCCTAGGTGTGTGTGTGTGTGTGTGTGTGTGTGTGTGTGTGTGTGTGTGTGTGTGTGTGTGTGTGTGTGTTTTGTTTTCCATACAATGCCTGAGATCCCCAAGCCAGGGTTCAGGAAATGCAGAGTGTGTGGGCAGAAGCTTTCCCCTTCTGATGGCCACACACTGTGTGGTTTGCTTAGGGGTTCCCCATTTAGACAACTCCTGCTTGCTCTGCGTGGGATTCAGTGCCCCGCTCATTGATCGACAGGAGGAACAAGTTGATCCTCAGGGGCCTCCTTTCTCCACCTTCCTCAGCGGCTCATGCTTCAACTTTGACTGTTGCATCTGCTTCCTCTGCCGTGGCCTCTGGGACTCAACCTCCTACTGCGAGGTCCGGGGACAGGGAGAAGCACACATACAAGCACCGGGACAGGTCCAGGAAGCGGTCCCCTGACCTCACTTCCTCGGCCAAGCCTCTGGCTAAGTCTCGCCCGACTGCCAGCCCTTCCTCTCCTCGGCTTCAATTGCCATCCTTTTTCCTGGAGCCGGAGGTTTCTTGGGGCCGATCCCAGTTATTGGCCTCACCCTGGCACCACTCCAGACCAATTTTTGTGGCTTCCTCCTCCTCCTCCTCCAGGTCCACCCGCAGCCTCTCCAAAGCTAAGGTGGACAGAATGATGCTGAAATTCATCCCAACCCAGATCCAGATGGGAGTTTTGCCTGCTCCCGCACCCTCCGGGGCTGGGAGAGTGCAATCCGCCTTTATCCTCATTACTCCTTCTCCTTTCCGACACCCAGTTTCAGAGTTCTTGGGTCCGAGTTCTCTTGGAAGTCGAGGGGTCGGTGCAGATGGTACCTCAATGCCGACCACTGCCCTGAGCGGCTCGACTCTGACAAGTTTGGAGCCGTAGCCTTGGCACCAGACCCAATAGGGTACTGTCACCTCTGGGGCTTTCATAGTTGACTCTGCCACTCAGAGTCTCGTGGCCGGGAGGCTCTGTTTAGAATCCCCAGTTGATGCAGAGAGTTACAGACCTGATCTCAGCCCCAGCTTCTGAGATCCATTCTTCAGATTTTATTGTGGTGAGGGTCTTCTTGGTTCTGTTGAGACCCTTGATGCTATTGTCCTTGGAGTCTTTCTTGGCTCCCTCTTTCTGGACCAGATTCCACAATTCTGCCCCTTCAGGGGACGGCCTGTTGCCTCTCCGCCCCAGAGAGTTCCCCCACAGGAGCAGGCAGAAGTTTACGAGTCCTCCCCAGAACCCCCCCCCCCTGAGGAGGCTCCTCTGAAACATAATTCTAAGAGGAGATACTTGGACTCCCCACCAGAGTCTCCCACAGAAGGCACCAATTTGGAGGAAGGTGTGGGTTCGCCTTGGTCACCCCCGAAAGATTTCATCTTTGGAGACATCATGGAAATCCTTCGCCAGTGTGGGGGTGATCTGTCCAAAAACTCAGCCCAGGCGAGTTGGTGTTTCTGGAGGTATTAAGCACAGGACCCTCTACCTCCTGGATGACTCAGATAAATCAACTTGTGGATTTAGTGCATTCTCGGGCATGGAAGGAGCCCGACACGGTGGAGCCCATTCCCAAATGCCCTGATAGAGTTTTAAGTCCACTGTTACAAAAACAGTACTGGTCTAAGAGGGACCCCGGTTAATGCCAGGATGATGATGGCGGTGGCTACCAAGAAAGAGCTTGCTCAGGAGAGCTCTATGGTCCATCTGCCGGACCAAGAGTCCTGGGCCATGGATCACTTTAGAAAGTGGGTATACGCTTCTGCCAAGTTTGCTGTACATGCGCTGAACTATATGGCACATGTCATCAGACTTCAGCGAGACCTAGTCAAAGAGGTCACCAAGTCTGCCACCAGGGTCCATGTCAGTGGAGGAGCAGAAGGTAGTCTTTCCGTATGGCCACCCTCACTTCAGTTTCCCAGTTTCCAATACCTTTATGTGGCTCCTGTCCCACGCTACCGAAGGTACTGCTAGAGCAGCCAGTACAGGCATTGCCATCAGGCATCACACCTGGTTCTGGCTTTGTGCGTTCTCAGGGCCCTTCAAGGCGTCTTTCACTAATGCCCCATATGATGGTTCCTCTCTTTTTGGAAAGACTGTACAAGATACGTTAGTCCAGAGCAAGAAAGATGGGAAGACCCTGTCTGCCATAGGGATCTGCTTCTTAAGCCCTCAACGATCCTTCTCCTGGAATCAGCAAGGGGCAAAGAAGATGTGGTTCTGGAATTGTCAAGGCTTATCCCCATGATGCTTAGGATCCACCCTCCAGCAGAGGCAGAGGGGGATATGATGGGTGCTGCCCCTGCAGCAGAGGGAGTCAGAGAAACCAGGGGTCTTGGGATTCTTTTTTGGACAGACCCACACAGCAGCCCTGAAGGGCTAGTCTTTAGAGGCAGTCGGGGGACATCTCTTGCTATATCCAACAGCCTGTGAGTCAGTTACAGTCGATCGTTGGATGTTGCAAATCATATCCAGAGGATATTCAGTTCCCTTCATTCAAAGACCAATACCGCCTAAACACCTCCTGGAGGTTCCACCTGTGCAAAAGGAGGAAGCAGCACTGGAAATTTCCAAGCTGCTCGAAAAACGAGTCATCCAGCCCATCCCCCCAGACCAGTCTGGATTAGGCATCTTTTCCAGGTTCATTATAGTGCCAAAGAAGACTGGGGACTTAACACCCATTTTGGATCTTTCAACCCTAAACCTGTCTGTTGCCAAGACAAAATTCTGGATGGTCACTCTCCAATCCATTCTGCCCTTTCTGCAGAAGAACAACTGGATGTGCTCAGTGGACCTAC